>NC_133647.1:68504231-68804231 GCF_009905375.1 Apium graveolens
TATACTCCCATACTAACTTCTGGTGGCTTGGGCCTCAAAGTGCACATCAATGACATGGTCAAAACTCACTCTAAACCTCAGGGTACTAAACTGATTTTTCTGCAGAACCTATAACTCTCATTTTCCAAGGTTTTGACTTGACAAACCCAATTATCAACAACTAAATACTTAAACCAAGACTTATACTTGGTATTCTACTGAACTAACTCCCTTTTTCTCAAAATACCCTTGGTGAGATCATCCTTACCTATGGTGCAACTATGGCAAAATAAAAGAGACTACTCTTTACAAATCACAAACCTTTATGCTCTTGAAGCAACAAGATATATATATATTTTTTTTTTTTTTATAAAAGATAACCACGAATTATTACCATGCAATAAGAAGTATAAATCAATATTAATACATTATTCCTACTGAAATTAAGGCTCACTAACAACCATGAATCTAAATGATCAAAACTTCCAAAAAAATCAAAAGTGATTTGCATGCATGCATGCTTTCGGATCTTTCAAGCCAAATCAACATGATTTCCAAATAAATTTTTATCATAATTCAACATGCAAGCCTAACATGGATTACAACTAAATGATCAACTAGCATGCAAAAGGATTTTATCAAGATTTTACTACAACATTCATGTTATCATCACAAAATACACAAAAATGTTAACAAGGCAACAAAACACCATCCATTCGGCTCCTATCAAGTCATGGCCGAATGGATTAGGGTAAAAACAGCATTCGCATAAGTGTAACACTCTTATGTCTAGCCATTCTTGACCCTATGATACTATAACTCATGGTGAAAGCCTTAGATTCACAAGAATCAAGGAGGTTCACTTTGAGTTTAACAAAAACATCACCATGCAAGGTCAAAACATAGGTTTTTTCACTCTAAACTTTTGAAATATATAAGAATAACATATAGGGAGTAAAATTACTTGAATATAAGATGATTGTTTGGGTGAAAGAATGAAGAAATGAAGGGGATGGAGGGCCTCGGCTATGGGATGGCCGAGAGGGAGGGTTGAGCCGAGAGGGAGGGAGGAGAAAAGGGAAGGGTGGAGTGAAAATGGAGTGATCATCACTTTAGTTTTGTTTTTATGTCTTTGACTAGGCTAAATGTGAGTGGATTTAGGAAATGACAAGAGTAACCCTCTAGCTAAAGTTAGGCAAATTTGCATGCAAGGTCAAGGAGGTAATTTGGCTAGCAAAATGTGAGTTAGTGGGGTGGAGAATATCTTCTTTGCCCTTTGGTTAAATAGAAGAGAGTTTGCATGCAAGGTTATTCATGTAATTTAATAATTATGACAACTAAAATTTATAATGATTTATTTTTATAAAATAAAATACAAGTTCAAAAATTATAAAATTTCTACCATAAATTAACTTGTATTTTTAGAGACTTTATAAAATCTTTTTCACAATTTGTGTACAAAATGTCTTTTAAAAGAAAATTTTTCCAAAGCTTAGAATATTCCTTATAAATCAAAAATAAAGAAATTAAATAAATTCTTGCTTTGAAAAATCATATACTACCCAAAGCAAATTTATAATGCAGAAATTTTCACTCACACAAACGTACAAGCATTGAATATATTTTTATTTAACTTAATATTATTCACAAATAATATTACATAAAATGCCGGTCGTAACACTTGGTGTCTCCCTTTTGGGTATCAAGTCACAGGTGTTACATACACTTTCCATTTTTGAAGGTTACTTCCTTCATCCAATTTTCTAATTTCTTACTTTCTTGTCTCTTCCGTCTATCCGCGTCTCATTATTTATCCTTCGAACTATCTCAAGGTTTCCTCGAATCCTCCCAACTTAAAGGGGATAAAATATATGTATCTCTTATTGTCACAACCTTAACTTAAACAACAAAATAAATATAGCTATTACATCATTTTAATGAAGAATACACAACCAACTCCAAGATCTTATAGTTTAGGGTTTGGAACAGCCCATCACTACCAACTATTACATCTGTTTACAAATACCGAGTCCTCACACAACTATTATTACTTATTCTACCTGAGCTCGAACATAAGCATCAGCATCACAGGTCTTACGGGCAGTCTGCTTGAATCTAACCATAGCTGCTAGCTGTAATATCAGGGTAAAGCAAGAAGTGAGCCAAATGCTCAATAAGTGCTAACAGTACGACACAAAACATAAATTGAGATATACTTTTAAGAATGACAATGGAAAGACATAACTAATGATAACGAGAGATAAAACTATGTGAGATGGCATCATTTTGCTTGCATCAAAACAATTTTAAAATCATGTCTTAATCAAAATCATTTTATGACGCTACGGATTGCAGCCGGTGATCAGCCGCGAAGTAATCCCGAACCTCGCTGGGTTCTAAAATATTAACGGGAATCCCTAGGAAACTTTTAAGCCTAATATAAGTGTGGAAAGGACTCGCGTCTCAGTCCAGATCCACTATTCAAGAAAACATTTATCCCCCTTTGGGACTGAAAACCCACATTTTATTTATTTCAAAAGCTGATGC
This sequence comes from Apium graveolens, assembly GCF_009905375.1. Classification (NCBI taxonomy): domain Eukaryota; kingdom Viridiplantae; phylum Streptophyta; class Magnoliopsida; order Apiales; family Apiaceae; genus Apium; species Apium graveolens. The sequence continues at coordinate 68,506,758 of NC_133647.1, forward strand.
CGAATTGTAACAAAATCTCTTTTAACAGTAAATATTTTTATCAAGGGATTATAGATCAACTCGAAATATGGGAAATATGGTACTAAATCTCAGGGCCATGATTCACAAAACTTTACTCTATTAGGGTAACCAAAAGGTTTTCATATGTCAGAACTTGGACAGGAAAATATGGTGAGACTAATGGAAAATATGATGGGGTAATGCCAAACTGGGCTTAAAGCAATGGTTTCTCGTCAAGGTACAGGTGTTGGATCATTAAGAAGATAAGCTTCACGAATACTATGGGTGTTAAGGTAATGATCTCTAGCTCAGGATGTATATATATATATATCAGAATTGTCAAGCTTAGGATAGAAAAGAGGGTATCAATCAATGAGGAATCATGTTGGTAAGTTTCTGACTATCAGAGTTCAAGGCAAGGTTCTATAGGGGTTCAAGTATCAGGATGAGATATCAATACTTAGGAATCATCAGCATGTTAATCAAGAGGATCAATCAAGTAATATAACAACTCTTCATTTTATCATGGCATTTAACTATCATGAAAAGACTTTTGAACTACTTGCAATACATACTCGAGGGTTCATGGCATTTCTATATAATTCAAAGATAAACGAAAGATACGCTTGATTTAAATATATCAAAATGACTCAGGATAATTGCATCGATATATATGATCTGTTTATAGTAAATATGAAGGTCAAGTTGAATCACTTGCCTTGAGATAGGCTGGTCTGGTCTGACTGGTAGGAGAAACTGGAGCTTCACTCGACTTTTATGGCAAGTTTTCCCTCGTCTCGAGATCCTACATAAATAATAATAATCCTCATTATAATATATTCTTACCATCTTAACCTATTTACAATCCGAAATTAAACATGGATGACACTTAGGCCTATACGCACCTAATTTATATCCACCTTTATATTTCAAATGTACACACGTAGCCACATAATCACATATCGTATATTAATACCAAATAACACCATAATACAACAATAGGCTTGGATGATCTCGACTCACAACTTAAGTCACTTGGTCGCTAAACTAGACAAAGTCTTCAAATTTTGGCTTCCTAACTCGATGTGCCTTTCCTAAATTATCCAAAACCTATTGACCCTCACTTGTGCCTTTTGCTCTACTGACCTTATACTATCTTACAACTATGGTGGTCGACCTAATACTCACTTCTAAGTGTTCTAAAACTATGTGATAAGTGATAGTGCTCACTGGTGCAAATTTCAGAATGACAACTATAGTTTCTTGAGTGCATTAGGCACTCTTAAACTACAATTTTTCCTTCAAAACTTTTACACAAGACTCTCCTGACCTAAGGGCATCTCACAAACTTGATGTGGCTCAAGGGCCTGGCTTGGGCCTTCCTGGGCCTAAGCTAAAAGTCCAAGGTTCCCCTGTTTTTCTGGGCAGAAAATGCCCTGACTTGAATTAACTTGTGACACATGGTTCTAACTCATATCCTATGAACTATGGTTGGAAAAACTTCTCTGACACTCCCTCTAACTAAGGCCCAATAGGGCCTAATGAGGGCCTACCCATGACATGGTCAAATCTCCCTATTTCTAAGTTGCAACAAAACTGTCCCCTGCTGGACATATTTTGTTATTCTACTTGTGCACCTAACCAAATGACATGCAAACCTCCAACCAACTCCTAAAACCTTTTATATACTCCCAATACTAACTTCTGGTGGCTTGGGACTCAAAGTGCACACCAATGACATGTTCAAATCTCACTCTAAACCTCAGGGTACTAAACTGATTTTCTGCAGAAACTATAACTCTCATTTCTCCAAGGTTTTGACTTGACAAACTCAACTACCAACAACCCAATACTCAAACCAAGACTTAAACATGGAAATATACTGAAGTAACTCCCTTATTCTCAAATTAACCTTGGGTGAGATCATCCTTACCTAAGATACAATTATGGCAAAACAAGAGAATCTACACTTCACAAATCACAAATCTTCATGCTTTTGAAACAACAAGGTATGCATTTTTATAAAAGATGATCACGAATTATTACCATGCAACAAGAATCATAAATCAATATTAACACATTATACCTACTGAAATTAAGGCTCACTAACAAAATCTTTCCAAATGATCAAAATCTTACAACATTCTAAGAGAAATCCTCATGCATGCATGCCTTCGGATTTTTCAAACCAAAACAACACATTTTCTACATATATTCCATCTTAAAATTGACATGCAAGCCTAGCATAAGGTATACCTAGATGATCACTTAGCATGCAAGGAGTTTTATCAAATTTTCACCACAAAATTCAAGTCATTATCACATAAACATCCAAAAATTGATCAAAACAACAAGAATGATTTCAAGGACCATTCATTCGGCTCCCATATGGTCATGGCCGAATGAAATGGATGGAAATGGCCATTAAATCATCAAGAGTTTCCTTCTCAAGACTTGGCACTTATCCATTCCTTGTAGTCCTCTCAAAAACAACCTTAAATCCATAAGAATCAAGATTGTATTTTGAATGCAACCCTTAAACTTAAACTTTCTACTCAAAACTCTTTGAAATAAGAATGATCATGGTATGGGAGATAACATTTACTTGTATAAAGAGTAGAAGCTTGGTGGAGAAATGAAAAAAAATAGGGAGGGGTGGTTCTCGGCTAAAGGCCGAGAGTGAGGGGGAAGGAGGGCCGAGAGGAGGGAGAAGGGGAGGGAGGAGAGAGTGAGGTGTGGGTGGAGTATGAGAACGATCATGACATTTGCTTGTTTTTATGGTATTTGATTTGACAAAATTTGAGTGGAAAGGAGAATTGACAAGTCTATCCCTCCACTTATACTTGGTGCATTTTGCATGCAAGGGTAAAGAAGGAAATTGGCTAGAGAAATAAGAGTTAGTGGGGTTGGAATTGTCCTCTTTGTCCTTGAAAAGAATGAGAGGGGGGGTTTGCATGCAAGGGATTTCTTGTAATTTGCTAAATATGACAACTAAAATTTATAATGATTTATTTTTATAAAATAAAATACAAGTTCAAAAATTATAAAATTTATATCATAAAGTAACTTGGATTTTTAGAGACTTTATAAAATCATTTTCAAAATTTTTGAACAAAATACCTTTTAAAAGAAAAAATTTCCAAAGCTTAGAATATTCCTTATAAATCAAAAATAAAGAAATTAAATAAACTCTTGCTTTGAAGAATCATATACTACACAAAGCAAATTTATAATGCAGAACTTTTCACTCACACTAGCGTACAATTATTGAATATATTTTCATTTGACTTTAATATTATACCAAATCCACAAATAATATTACATAAAATACCGGTCGTAATACTTATTCCTTCAATCATCAACTTTAACTCATGGTGAATCACCCTCATCCTGACGATTACATACTTTTCTATTTCAATTGCTACGAGTCTTTAGGGTTTCCTAATACCCAACTCCCTTATCATTCCTCAAACTCTATTGCCTTTATATTCCTTTCCACTTCAGTTTCTTTTTATTTACCTCTCTCTTACAATCATTTCACGAACCCACTAATCATTGACTTCAAACATCACGTTGTTCTGGGATTCTTGTCATCAGAACGAATCTTGACAACTTTTACAATCTTATATTCATAATTTATCATACTCGTCCGCCTTTGTTTCAGCTCTAAAGCTTTTACACTATCTCCATAACCTTGGGAATTACTTTTCCGAAAACAATTATCTGAACTTTAATCAGTTTATTATAAGCTCGGGCTCCGTGCCTTTCTTGGCCTTCACCAACGGGTGGCCTCTCTCTTACGAAGGTAAGTGACAAAAACAGTCTTTTGCGCTTCGTCAGTCATTTAGAATCTCAAATGATTCCTATATTTCCTTTAGCCAAGCTCTTGCCTCGACTGGGTCAACCTGTTCCCTGGAACTCTGAGAGCTTAGCGACTTAAAGGTCATGAAAGGATTTCCTACCTCATTGTTTCCTCAAGGTGGTGGTTGGGAATAAGAGTATAAGTTCTGTTTAGACAGGTCCATGAATTTCTGTATAGGAGTACTGTCCTGGTTCTCCCTATCTTGCTCGACTTCCATTTTCTCAGTATGAAATGTTTTCTCATCCTCCCCATAATCGGGGTCATCCTACATATTTTAAATCCTCATTTTCCACTTCATTATGTTATGGATTCCTTCTATCTTAATGGCGTCCTCCCTGACTATCACATTTAGGGTTTGCCCTAAATCTTATTCCTCGAACTATGACTGTCATCTAAGATCTAGTCCTTAAGCTCTTGAACATTTGGAACCCAAATTCTATAGGGATACCTCATTATTCCCTCATCATCTTTCTAGGTATTAATCTCTTCTCCGGTCATTGGTTCTCTGCCTCTATTCATCACTTTTTTCTTGGCACAATATGATCTTCTCCAATAATTCGGGCTGTATTACAATCTCAAACAGCTTTTCGGTACCGGCTCCGGTTACCTTCACTTCTATTTCCATTTTCTCAAAATCTCTTGTCAACTCTCCCAAAGACATTTTCATCTTGAGTCTCTCTTTTATACTAAGGGCATTAGCCACCATTTTGGCTTTCCCTGGATGATAAAGAATCTCATAGTCGTAATCCTTGATTAGCTCTAACCACCTCCTCTGGCGCATGTTGAGCTCTTTCTGCGTGAAAATGCACTAGAGAACTTATGGTTTATGTAAATCTCGCACTTTTCTCCATACAAGTAGTGCCTCCAACCTTTAGGGCAAAACTATTACCACGAGCCCAAGCTCATGGGTGGGGATATCGAATTTTATATTCCCTTAGTTGTCTTGACGCGTACGCGATTACCTTGCTATGCTGTATAAGAAGCACCCTAATTCCTTATAGGAAGCGTCACTACAAATCAAAAAAAATATCTCATTTTCCATCCGGCAACACCAACATAGGGGTTGTCACCAACCTTTGCTTCAGTTCTTAAGAGTTGTTCTCGCATTTCTCTGTCCATTCGAACTTCTCAGTCTTACGAGTAAGCCGCGTTATAGGGGCTACTATCTTAACAAACTTGAACGAACCTCCGGTAGTGACCGACCAATCCTACCTCTGGTAGTCGCCCTAACCATGGTCATCAATTCCTCAGTGGTCCTTTATTCATTCTTGTCAGGATCCTTCACAGGATCCTTCTCAGCAATAATCCCTTCTAGGACAACATCCTCAACCGCTACATCCTCAATATGAACATCATCTGGTCCCGTGTTAGGATGCTCTATCGGATCCACAATCTGATCTCCAATACCTAATAAAATATCATCTCGTTGTTGCTCCTCAACCTCAGGGTTTGGAGTCCCGCTACCATATACGATAACGAACTACGCCTCTATTGTAAGAACCCTGATTTTTGTAATATTTTAAAACTTCTGTGAATAGTAACTTGAGCTAATTAAGTAATACGTATGGGGATCATCATAAAATGAATAGTGGAATTTTGAGAATCCGAGATCATATTCTTGTTTATCGAGGAAAATAAGTGAATGTAAAAGCCGACGGAATTCGAAGATTCACAATTATACTACGTGTTTTCGTATCCATAAAGAATGGCGTAGAACCGGGAATACTACGTGAAATAAATAATATATCAAGGTGTTTCTATGATCAAGAGAAGGAATGGAATTGGTTATAGGATTATAAGCGATAAAAGAAATCGCTACGAAACAAGTCGTTATACGTGGAAACTATCGGAATGGAACGACGATTGCGTTTACGATAAATAAACGAATGAGAAATTAAATCCCATGCAAGTTGGCCATGCATAACCAAGTCCTAACTAGTAGTTAGGAGTGTAACTAGATGATTAGAAGCTAACTAGAATAGTTAGTAGAATAGTGTTGAATAGTGATGGGAGACAAACAAGTACACAAGCCATACTTCTCCCTTTTCTCACTTCACCACACAATCAAACCAACCCATACCTTTGCCAAATTATTGTCAAATCTGCTGCATACATCCCATATATTCATTATACACTCCCACACTTTAGCCACAAAAGAAAACAACCCCTTTTCCCTCACTTAAAGCTCTCCCATTTTTCATTCCAGCAGTTCGGATTTTCTGAGCAAGGGAGAAAGAAAAATTCATAACTCAAAATATACTCATTCAAATATCATGAAATTTTTACCATATCTTCTCTATATCATGGGTAAGCTTCGTACCAAATTTCAGCCTCAAATTATTTTTTTTCAATTTTATAAAAATGTTTGAATGAGGTGCTGAAATGTAACTCCGAAATTCTAACTTGTTTCTTGGTTTTGTTTCTTAAGGAGCTAGCCCTTCTAAGTGTTTTCTAAGCAAACCAAGCCTCAATAATCCTAGCACTACCTTTTCTAGTGTCCAAGAAGGTATAAGTTTCAACCCTTTAAGGTTTTATGGTTGGATTTAAGAGTTATGTTTGTTGTAGTGTTAAGATCCAAAGGATTGTGTTTGTTTGAGTTTGTATTGATTATGTTCTTGCTAAAGGCTTGAGATGTTGAGTTGTAATCCATGTATGTGGTACTATATAGAGCATATAAGGTGTATGTGGGTGGATCTTGAGAAGTACTTGTGTTTATGATGGTTATAGGTAGTGATTGTGTTAAGATCAAGTAGTAGAAATTGAGTTTGGGCATTCTTGCACTTTATCTGTTTTCTGCAGGACATTCGGCCATGAAAATGGTTAAAATTTGAACACCACTGGCCATAACCAGATAGATCTTGTTTTGTAGTTTCTATACATGTGTAGATCATCATGAGGAGATTTACGGTTTAGGAGTTATGGTCGTTTTAGTGTAAAACATTTCTGCGATTAGCCAACTGCACTTAAGTCCACTTGCATGGTGATTTTGAAGGACTTAAAATAATTTCGAGATTCTGGAAAAATTATAAAAAATGGATATGACAGTAGAGAAGACTTTCCAAAAAGAATTTTGAGAAAATATTAATTTTTCGATTTTATAAAAATATTTTGGTAAAGCGAGCGCAAGCGAGAAACGCATAAAAACCAAGTTTTGACGCGCGTTTTCTCACGTTCGAGCTTAAAACTCGAAATGAATTTTCTAAAGCGAACGATCGATTTCAAAACTCGACCATGTTATAAAGTGAGAATATAAGTGTTGAGAATGTGACGATCGGAGATTCGTTATACTTGAGTAGTTGCGAAAGTTGCTTAATAAAAGCGAGACGTTAATCGCGTACTAACTTAGACTGTTGGTTCTTGTTTATAGATCGCCAACCAAACACTAGATACCATACCACTTCGATTACTCGAGGCAAGTTTTCGAAACCCTATCTCATACTATCCATGCTATATATTTATATACTGTTGTGATATTGATGGCATGATTTACAGTTCAAATATATATGCTTGTCTATGATATCAATGCATACGAATTATGCGATTGTTTACGAAAACAAATTTCGTTTTACACGAGTATGAGAAATTGAAACGTATTTCAAATATAATATAGGATAATGGGAGTCGGAAATATTTTAATAACGATTTAATTCCGGAGAGAGCCGAACGCGAAAGATTTCTATTTCGATAAACAAAGTACGTTCGCGTAATATATATATCAAGCGAACGATTGAGATTTTGACTTAAACTTCGAGAAATATTGGTTTATTCATTTAAGGGACACCCTTACTTGATTGATTATTTTATAAAGCGATACTTAAGGGATTATTAAATATAAAGAAAGTATTTAAAAATATACTGAATAGTTTATAAATCATTTCACGTTATTTAATAAAGATTTAACTATTCAAAGAGCAATTATAGGATACCAAATCCTGTTTTGATTATTTGATTAAGGTGTCTCCATTCGTTGGACCTTATTCAGAAATATTTTGTATTTAAGGTTTTTTATTAATTCATTGAACCTTAATTAGAAATACTTTGTACTTAAGATTTTATCAATTCATTGAACCTTATACAGAGATGTTTTATTTATAAGATTTTATCAATTCATTAAATCCCTCTTAGATTATTATGAGACCTTAGATATTTAATGTCTTCGGACTTCTAAAAACTTATTTAAAAATAGACATATTTCCCAAAGGTACTTTCTAAATTATTCAAAACTCTTGAAAGAGATTAATCATTTGAAACGTATCAAAACCTTAGGGAACTTAGTCTAGAAGCATAAGAGTTTTGCTTCCTCGTTCAATAAAGAACAAGTGAGTAATATATGTGTCACCCTACTACAGATAGGGATTTGAAAATGATTTTAAATTCAAAACTCCGACAACTCCCAAAGATTAATTGAGTTAAAAGTAATGAATAAAACATCTTATTTACAGGTCAACTTTTAACGACCTATTCCTTCGAAAAAGGATTTTGAGCAAAAGATATAAATGTTTTGGGACTGGAATGTGGCCTGCCCGGCACGGAGTGGTATCGGGCAGTGACCAGGCGCGGAGTGGCGCATTATGCAAGCGCGGAGTGGCGCATTGTACGGTTATATGGTCTATGTGACCATTGACTTTCGGACTTGCACGGCAATGGGCAACCACCGTGTAGTGTCTTGATGAGCCCAAAGGCGGCTAGGTTTGTATTCCTTCTACTAGTAGAGAAAATTTCGTATTCGGCTGATCACCGATACGTGGTTTATTCCAGTATAGTCCCTTTCTTCCATTTTGGAAAAACTGTTGTGAAATATACAACAGAGAGCCGATAAGGCTGAGTTTTAAATAAGGATATTGATGAATATATATCAAATCCATTTGAGAAATCTGCCGATAAGACTGAGTTTAAATAAGGATGTTGATGATTATATATCAAATCCATTTGAGAAATCTGCCGATAAGGCTGAGTTTTAAATTGGGATGTTGACGAATATATATCACACCCATATGAGAATCTTGGTTCGAGTAACATCTTGAGATTTTGAAATAAAATGAGTACGAGTATAAAATGATTTTGAGAAGGAGATGAATACAAGTATTCAGTGGATATACTATTGTAGTTGATTTTGAGAATTTTATAAATTTGATAAGCATATAAACTTTCAGAACGCTTGGAGATACAAAGTATAATTATTGGTTTTATTTATCCTTACATACTTAATTATGGGGATATATACCTTGCTGAGCTTTAATGCTCACCCTTGCTTTTATATATCATATCACAACAGACTACCAGCATGGATCAGACCAGGACTGTTGTTCTTAGGCGGGTAAGGAACGCTCGTGAGTTCCGTAGGCTTTTTGTGCGCCAGCCCCGTCAGGTAGATAAGTGGAAATGATTTATTTAATAATGTTTCCAAGCATATAACCTGTGTGTGTGTGAGTCTGAATAAAAGGTCGAGTAATATTGTGAAAAGAGAATTATTTAATTAATAAGTGATCGTAACAACCCGAATTCACGACCTTGGATTTGGGGGTGTTACAGAAATGGTATCAGAGCCAAAGGTTATAAGTCTTGGAAACAGTAAGAGTAAAATGGGTAGACTGAGGATCTAAAAGTTAACAAGAACTTTCATCGAGTTCGTAGTCGGATTACTATGGAGTAGTCGCGACAGTAGTACCCAAGGGGACCTTAGCCTTAAGAGTTGAGGCATTGGTTGAGTTATTAACAGTTGATTGAAAAGCCGACATTAAGGGAAGAGAATGAGTTGTAGCACTCAGAGAAAAGAGTGCTAAGAGTTATATGCAAAAGAGAGTCCATTGGTTGAGCCGATAGAGTTTGTTGATGGACTACCAGGAGTTATGTTGAAGTGTTTATGTGAAGTGTTATACGGAAATTGATGGGATCGTTTAAGATCGACAAAATGAGGAAAGGAGAAAATTGTACATGATTTTTATAATGTTGATATAGAAGTGGAGCTAAGTCTCCGGAGAAAGCGGGATGAAAACGATACCCCAATACCATGGGTTGATTGGAAAACCCGAGTCTTGCTACTCATAGCTCTTTATAGAGGGTCCTTGAGGAGACATATTAGGCAAGAATCAAGATTCTTAATTCTTTTACTATTAAGGTTATTACGTTACCTGAATTGGTTGAAAGTATTGTTCCGATAATAAGGGTTCAATACATGATAAACAGCGATTCTACCAAGAAGGGTATTCGCTATACTATTGAGGAATCTATGTCCTATAAGGAAGATTTTAGCGTGTCCCAAGATGAGAATGCTATGCGATAATATGAAATCATTTCGTCCGTTAAGCCATTATAGCTCGGCACGGAAAGCGAGAATCGACAGAATAATTTTCGAAAAGTTTCATGCTCCTGCAATCAACGCAGCAAGCTCCGAACTGCTGGAGGAGAAGACCAATAAGTCTGACGCAGAATTGCAAGAGTGGGATATCACTAGGAGCTACGTGTATATTCTCGACAGGATGTCGTCTTTTGTTAACGCATCAAATCAGGTGCGTGGGCACAACGTTGCGAGTAACTAAAGAGGAATGAAGAATGTATTTGTGGCAAAGCGAGTTATTAAGCGACTTTAACATAATGAGGAGAGACGCGAATAATGTTATATTGGTGATCTTTAATATTAGCATAACGATGCCACCCCGACATATTGGGGAACTAGAGCAAACCCTGCTGAATTGGTAAACCAAAATAACCAAGAACACGAGGAAGTCGAATATAATGAATTCGACTTAGAGGATTACAATGAAGAAGAAACTATGGATACTAACGAGGGGGAAGGCCAGAGCGGAAACCCCATGGACCAAATTATGAATCTTCTTCGAGATAATTTAAATTGTCACCCTCAACCCAGGTTGATCATGTTCCAGTTACTAATGTCTTTAAGGCCTTTAGGTTGTTAAAACCCCCAGAAATTTCAAGGGACTGCTAATCTGTTAAGGCCAGAGCTTGGCTGAAAGAAATGGAAAAGAGCTTTGAGATAGTGCCTATAGAAGAGACACAAAAGACCGTGTTCACCAATTATATGTTGAAAGGAGAAGCAAATTATTAGTGGGAACCTAAAGGAACCCTGGAGACTGATGTGATTATCACATGGGGAAAAGTATTTCCCAGGTTTATGGAGGCTCAGATGGAGTTGAAGTTTCTAGAGATTAAGTAAGATAAGATGTCAGTGGCTGTGTACAAAGCCAAATTTATTGAACTGTTGAGATTCGTGCCGGAGTTTGTGAACACGAAAGAGAAAAAGGCAAGGAGATTTCAGTAAGGGCTGAAACAATGAATTCAGGACCGAGTGTCATTACTTGAGATAACAGACTATGTGCAAAAAGGCCTCGATTGTAGAGGCAGAGAGTGAGCAAGGTCAAAAAGAGGAAGAGAGCAAGAAGAGGAGTTCGGAAGCCAAGGCGGTAGAGCGATAATTAGAAGTTTCCGATTAGGACTGAGAGGGGAGCGGTGTCCCAACCCGTAGTGGGTACCAGGTTTAGCGAACCGGTAAGCAAGAGTATCGCCCAGGGAGGTGGTCAATATAGGACTATGTTTTATAACCAGTTTCGGTCACCCCTACCAGATCATAAGTCATGTGGGGAGAAACATCTCGGGGTATGTAATTTGGGAAAAGAGCTACTGAGGTTCTTTAATTGCAACCAACCAAGACATTATTCTAGCAACTGCCCCAACCCAGCTAGGGCGTGATAGCAGGTAACCTTTTACTCAATTTGGTTACTGCAAATATTCTGTTTAATTCTGAAGCAACTAAGTATTTTATATCGCGAGATTTTTGGCCAAGTTAAAACTTAATGTGATTCCAATGCGAGAATTATTGCGAATAGAAATAGTGAATTTAGAGGTTGTTCCAATTAATGAGATTCATCTAATCTGCAAGTGGGAACTAGGAGGGAAGGACTTTAAGTTGGACTTAATTCCTTTCAGGCTGAGAGAATTTGATGTGGTCTTAAAAATGGATTGGTTGTCGAGCAATGGTACTTAGATTGATTATTAAGGAAAGAAAGTTAAAATCCGAATGCCTAACGGTAAGGAAATTGTGATTAAGGGTCAGCGTCAGACCCAGAAATTTTTGAATATTGCTCAAGCGAAGCAATTATTGAGGAATTATAGCAAAGCGTATTTAGCATACGTGGCGGGTACCAAGAGAGAAGCCCCGATGTATGTGACATACCAGTTTTTAACGAATTTGAGGATGTGTTTTCCAAAGACCTTTCAGGATTATCACCTGACCGAGAGATAGAGTTCGCTATCGAATTAGCATCAGGAATGACATCAGTTTCAAAAAGCCCCATATAGGCTAGCCCCGGTTGAAATGAAAGAATTGACTTCACAGTTGCAAGAACTGTTGAACAAAGGAATGATGAGACCTAATGTGTCACCATGAGGCACACCAATGTTGTTTGTCAAAAAGAAGGATGGAAGTATGCGATTGTGCACAGAGTATAGGGAACTGAATAAGCTGACTATTAAGAACAGATACCCTCTCTCTAGAATTGACGATTCGTTTGACCAACTTGAAGGAGTTGTACACTTTTCGAAAATCGATCTAAGAACGGGATATCACCAACTGAAGATTAAAACAGGGGACAAATACCGTATTTCGCACGAGGTATGGACATTATGAGTTCTTGGTGACGTCGTTCGGGCTAAAGAATTCCCCAGTAGCTTTCATGGACTTTGTGAATCGAGTGTTTAAAAAGTATTTGCACGTGTGCGTCATTATTTTTATTGATAATATTTTAGTCTATTCTAAAATGGAGGAAGAACATGCGGAATATCTGAGGATAGTGGTAGAAGCATTGAGAAGAGAAAAGTTGTTTGCCAAATTCTCAAGGTGCGAATTCTGGCAAAATGAAGTTCAGATCTTAGGACAATTGATGAGCAGTGAAAGAGTGCTAGTTGCCCCTACCAATGTTGAGGCAGTATTCCAATGAGAAAGAATAACCACACCTACGGAAGTAGGAACTTTTTGGGAATTAACCGGTTTTATGAGAGGTTCGTACAGGATTTCGCTAAGATATCAGGACCTTTGACTAGGCCTACTTGCAAAACGGAAAAGGTTGCGTGGAATGAAAAATGTGAGGATAGTTTTCAGGAATTGAAAAGGAGTTTGGTAACAGCCCCCGTGCTGGCATTGCCGATGGATATTCAATTCATCCTGGAGGTACCAAGATGTACCGAGATCTAAATGAATATTATTGATGACCCAACATGAAAAGAGACGTGGCCAATTGAGTCAGTAAGTGTTTGACCTGTTAAAGAGTGAAGGTGGAACATCAGCGACTGAGGGGACTCCTACAACCCTTAGGAATTCCGATGTGAAAGTGGGAACAAATAGCCATGGATTCTGTGGTAGGATTTCCCCGAGCTAAGGCTAACCGTGATGCAATATGAGTAATTATATATCGACTGACCAAGTCAGCATACTTTCTTCCAATCAAGAAAACCTACATGGTGGATAGATTAGCAGAGCTATACATCAAGGAAATTGTGATAAGACATGGAGTCTCTGTAGCTATCGTATCTGACAGAGATCCCCGATTCAACTCCAGATTTTTTTGAGGAGCTTTCAGGAATGCTTATGAACCAAACTGAATGTGAGTACTGCATACCATCCCCAAACCGATGGACAAAGTGAGTGAATCATTCAGACATTGGAGTACATGTTGAGAAATTTTGTAATTGATTTTTAAGGTTATTGAGATGAACACCTATCTTTGATAGAGTTTGCCTATAATCATAGTTATCATGCGAGTATAGAAATTCCCCCACATGAGGCGCTGTATGGTCGGAGGTTCCATTCACCCTTGTACTGGGATGAAGTTGGTGAAAGAAAGTTACTAGGTCCCGACTTGGTGTAAAGAACGAGGGACATAGTTGAGTTGATCAGAGGATGACCGACAGCGTAAATATGCCGACTTAGCACGAAAAGACAGAGAGTATGAAGTGGGTGACCAGGTATTTTTGAAAGTGTCACCATGGGAAGGACTGATGAGATTTGGAAAGAAAGGGAAGTTGAGTTCCCGATATATGGGTCCTTTGAGATTTTGTGACAAATAGAACCGTGGCATACGAATTGGCTTTACCTCCAAACCTTCAACAGGTTCATAGTATTTTTCATGTGCCAATGTTGAGAAAGTATAATGCGGATACCAAGAATATAGTGAAACATGAGTAAGTACTAGATCTATTCTACATTGAGCAACCAGTTAAAATCATTGGTTGAAAAGAGAAAGTACTCAGGGACAAGAGTGTCAAGCTATTCAGATTCTTATTGAGACATCCCAAGGTCGAGGAGTCGACTTGGGAATTAGAGAGCCACCTGCGAGAAAGGTACCCCCATCTATTTGTGAGTTGATTCCGGGACGGAATCCTTTTAAGGGGGGGAGACTGTAAGAACCCTGATTTTTGTAATATTTTAAAACTTCTGTGAATAGTAACTTGAGCTAATTAAGTAATACGTATGGGGATCATCATAAAATGAATAGTGGAATTTTGAGAATCCGAGATCATATTCTTGTTTATCGAGGAAAATAAGTGAATGTAAAAGCCGACGGAATTCGAAGATTCACAATTATACTACGTGTTTTCGTATCCATAAAGAATGGCGTAGAACCGGGAATACTACGTGAAATAAATAATATATCAAGGTGTTTCTATGATCAAGAGAAGGAATGGAATTGGTTATAGGATTATAAGCGATAAAAGAAATCGCTACGAAACAAGTCGTTATACGTGGAAACTATCGGAATGGAACGACGATTGCGTTTACGATAAATAAACGAATGAGAAATTAAATCCCATGCAAGTTGGCCATGCATAACCAAGTCCTAACTAGTAGTTAGGAGTGTAACTAGATGATTAGAAGCTAACTAGAATAGTTAGTAGAATAGTGTTGAATAGTGATGGGAGACAAACAAGTACACAAGCCATACTTCTCCCTTTTCTCACTTCACCACACAATCAAACCAACCCATACCTTTGCCAAATTATTGTCAAATCTGCTGCATACATCCCATATATTCATTATACACTCCCACACTTTAGCCACAAAAGAAAACAACCCCTTTTCCCTCACTTAAAGCTCTCCCATTTTTCATTCCAGCAGTTCGGATTTTCTGAGCAAGGGAGAAAGAAAAATTCATAACTCAAAATATACTCATTCAAATATCATGAAATTTTTACCATATCTTCTCTATATCATGGGTAAGCTTCGTACCAAATTTCAGCCTCAAATTATTTTTTTTCAATTTTATAAAAATGTTTGAATGAGGTGCTGAAATGTAACTCCGAAATTCTAACTTGTTTCTTGGTTTTGTTTCTTAAGGAGCTAGCCCTTCTAAGTGTTTTCTAAGCAAACCAAGCCTCAATAATCCTAGCACTACCTTTTCTAGTGTCCAAGAAGGTATAAGTTTCAACCCTTTAAGGTTTTATGGTTGGATTTAAGAGTTATGTTTGTTGTAGTGTTAAGATCCAAAGGATTGTGTTTGTTTGAGTTTGTATTGATTATGTTCTTGCTAAAGGCTTGAGATGTTGAGTTGTAATCCATGTATGTGGTACTATATAGAGCATATAAGGTGTATGTGGGTGGATCTTGAGAAGTACTTGTGTTTATGATGGTTATAGGTAGTGATTGTGTTAAGATCAAGTAGTAGAAATTGAGTTTGGGCATTCTTGCACTTTATCTGTTTTCTGCAGGACATTCGGCCATGAAAATGGTTAAAATTTGAACACCACTGGCCATAACCAGATAGATCTTGTTTTGTAGTTTCTATACATGTGTAGATCATCATGAGGAGATTTACGGTTTAGGAGTTATGGTCGTTTTAGTGTAAAACATTTCTGCGATTAGCCAACTGCACTTAAGTCCACTTGCATGGTGATTTTGAAGGACTTAAAATAATTTCGAGATTCTGGAAAAATTATAAAAAATGGATATGACAGTAGAGAAGACTTTCCAAAAAGAATTTTGAGAAAATATTAATTTTTCGATTTTATAAAAATATTTTGGTAAAGCGAGCGCAAGCGAGAAACGCATAAAAACCAAGTTTTGACGCGCGTTTTCTCACGTTCGAGCTTAAAACTCGAAATGAATTTTCTAAAGCGAACGATCGATTTCAAAACTCGACCATGTTATAAAGTGAGAATATAAGTGTTGAGAATGTGACGATCGGAGATTCGTTATACTTGAGTAGTTGCGAAAGTTGCTTAATAAAAGCGAGACGTTAATCGCGTACTAACTTAGACTGTTGGTTCTTGTTTATAGATCGCCAACCAAACACTAGATACCATACCACTTCGATTACTCGAGGCAAGTTTTCGAAACCCTATCTCATACTATCCATGCTATATATTTATATACTGTTGTGATATTGATGGCATGATTTACAGTTCAAATATATATGCTTGTCTATGATATCAATGCATACGAATTATGCGATTGTTTACGAAAACAAATTTCGTTTTACACGAGTATGAGAAATTGAAACGTATTTCAAATATAATATAGGATAATGGGAGTCGGAAATATTTTAATAACGATTTAATTCCGGAGAGAGCCGAACGCGAAAGATTTCTATTTCGATAAACAAAGTACGTTCGCGTAATATATATATCAAGCGAACGATTGAGATTTTGACTTAAACTTCGAGAAATATTGGTTTATTCATTTAAGGGACACCCTTACTTGATTGATTATTTTATAAAGCGATACTTAAGGGATTATTAAATATAAAGAAAGTATTTAAAAATATACTGAATAGTTTATAAATCATTTCACGTTATTTAATAAAGATTTAACTATTCAAAGAGCAATTATAGGATACCAAATCCTGTTTTGATTATTTGATTAAGGTGTCTCCATTCGTTGGACCTTATTCAGAAATATTTTGTATTTAAGGTTTTTTATTAATTCATTGAACCTTAATTAGAAATACTTTGTACTTAAGATTTTATCAATTCATTGAACCTTATACAGAGATGTTTTATTTATAAGATTTTATCAATTCATTAAATCCCTCTTAGATTATTATGAGACCTTAGATATTTAATGTCTTCGGACTTCTAAAAACTTATTTAAAAATAGACATATTTCCCAAAGGTACTTTCTAAATTATTCAAAACTCTTGAAAGAGATTAATCATTTGAAACGTATCAAAACCTTAGGGAACTTAGTCTAGAAGCATAAGAGTTTTGCTTCCTCGTTCAATAAAGAACAAGTGAGTAATATATGTGTCACCCTACTACAGATAGGGATTTGAAAATGATTTTAAATTCAAAACTCCGACAACTCCCAAAGATTAATTGAGTTAAAAGTAATGAATAAAACATCTTATTTACAGGTCAACTTTTAACGACCTATTCCTTCGAAAAAGGATTTTGAGCAAAAGATATAAATGTTTTGGGACTGGAATGTGGCCTGCCCGGCACGGAGTGGTATCGGGCAGTGACCAGGCGCGGAGTGGCGCATTATGCAAGCGCGGAGTGGCGCATTGTACGGTTATATGGTCTATGTGACCATTGACTTTCGGACTTGCACGGCAATGGGCAACCACCGTGTAGTGTCTTGATGAGCCCAAAGGCGGCTAGGTTTGTATTCCTTCTACTAGTAGAGAAAATTTCGTATTCGGCTGATCACCGATACGTGGTTTATTCCAGTATAGTCCCTTTCTTCCATTTTGGAAAAACTGTTGTGAAATATACAACAGAGAGCCGATAAGGCTGAGTTTTAAATAAGGATATTGATGAATATATATCAAATCCATTTGAGAAATCTGCCGATAAGACTGAGTTTAAATAAGGATGTTGATGATTATATATCAAATCCATTTGAGAAATCTGCCGATAAGGCTGAGTTTTAAATTGGGATGTTGACGAATATATATCACACCCATATGAGAATCTTGGTTCGAGTAACATCTTGAGATTTTGAAATAAAATGAGTACGAGTATAAAATGATTTTGAGAAGGAGATGAATACAAGTATTCAGTGGATATACTATTGTAGTTGATTTTGAGAATTTTATAAATTTGATAAGCATATAAACTTTCAGAACGCTTGGAGATACAAAGTATAATTATTGGTTTTATTTATCCTTACATACTTAATTATGGGGATATATACCTTGCTGAGCTTTAATGCTCACCCTTGCTTTTATATATCATATCACAACAGACTACCAGCATGGATCAGACCAGGACTGTTGTCCTTAGGCGGGTAAGGAACGCTCGTGAGTTCCGTAGGCTTTTTGTGCGCCAGCCCCGTCAGGTAGATAAGTGGAAATGATTTATTTAATAATGTTTCCAAGCATATAACCTGTGTGTGTGTGAGTCTGAATAAAAGGTCGAGTAATATTGTGAAAAGAGAATTATTTAATTAATAAGTGATCGTAACAACCCGAATTCACGACCTTGGATTTGGGGGTGTTACATCTATCATGATATTTATAAGGGTTCCCCTAAGGGTTTTAACTGGCAGTACTACGTTAGGTAGTCCGACTATGAACTTGGCAAGAGTTCTTATTTATCTTAGTAAACTTATTATTTTAACGCTTAGCTCTGATACCATTTCTGTAACACCCCCAAATCTGGGGTGGGAGATCCGGCTTGTCACGAGTTCCATTTCCCTTAATAACACCTAATTCTTAATAAACAATCATCTACTGCGTACTGTGACCCCACAATATACACACACACCACAAGTTATAGTTTCAGAGATGAATACAAAAAATAACACAAGTCATTTTATTCCACAATTATAAGTCATTACACCTCAAAAGGGTTTCTGAATAAATTTACATATTATTTGCCATTATTACAATTCATAAATGTACATAAGTCTGGTACAACAAAAGTTGAAAGCCTAGCCTATTGGTAGTTCCTACCTCAGCTACAACGGCATCAACGCCTACAGGAAACTGCGGAACGTTTCCTATCCGCTCACGAATTGGGAGCTTGGTCCTATTCATCATGTCTATCTGTTGTTGTGTGATGAAAGAAGAAAGCAAGGGTGAGCAACAAGCCCACCGAAATAATATGTATAATAATTAACAATATATGAGCATTCTCATAGTACTTATGAAAGTCTTGGTCAAGAAGAAATGAACCAAGTTTGATATCTTAACGCGACGAAGTCGCAAAATATTCAGTATATATACTTATATACTTTTCAAAATCTTTGAAATCCTCTGCCATGTATAATATACATAGAGTTCCAGTTTATAACTGTATAAAAATATCGTTGCAAGGTGATCTTATATATCTAACCTTGTCTCAACGTTTTTCTGAAAATCTTTGTCATGCATAAGATAATCATTAACCAGATATAAGTTGAAAAGATGAAATTACAAGATACCCCAATATACTTATATCTTTTCCAAATACTACTTGAACTACCACCGTTCAAGTTATAACCAGTTTCAAAAGTTCGTCACATAGATGAGACTACAAGATAAGACTTGCATAGATTCGATCTTTGAAATATTATTGAATAAAATGAAGTTACGAGATACTTCATTAAGTCCCGATATATATATATATACATATATATATATCCATATATATCTCTCATACATTTCGTGAAAACCTCTGTCATGTAAAGTATGAACAGAGTTGCAATATCCAATCAATTTTGGAAAGAAAAGAATTTTGGCATAAACCTGATATCTTGCTGATCAGGAAAAGATACCAATAAGTAACCTTTTCTACTAGTAGATGGATGAATCCCCCACCGGTCATAACCCTGGCCTCATTAGGACCTTGTGCTGGACCGCCACCCGGCCTCTTACGCGTTGATGGGATGCCACCCAGCCACTTACACTTTGATAGACCGTACCCCGGCCTGTCGCTTATGCCGACTCAATTAGATGGACTTACTTCCCGAACGTTGGGTAAGTAATCAATTCATTTATCAAAACAGCAACCTCGTTGCGAATATAAAATACACCACAAAGCCGGATCCCTCAATTTTTAAGCGAGTATTTAAATCCCCTTCGAAAGGAAGATCTTAAATTTGAAAACGAGTTTTGGGATCCGCTCTAACTTTTAAAATCATTTTGAAGACTCGAAAATATTTTTAAGAATGTTTGGAGTAATGCTGATTTAATGAAATAAATCAGTCCCGAATGTTCGGTCGCGAAACACCGTTACTTAAAACGGTCGTTTCTCCTAAACCGTACATTGGATTTAAGCGAACCACATATAAAAATGAAGCTCGTAACATGAACTATCTAATCATTGCAATGGTCAAAACCTAACAGTGAGTTGACGGATCCTGATGTTGAGAAGAAAAGCAGTCTAAGGTAAATCGGCCATTACGACGGCTATGTTTACGCGATTACCAATTTTGTACAACTCCAAATCAATCCACAATCAATCCCACAATTATTACTACAACCAAACTCATCCATACTCTACTAAAACAGCCCCAACATCTCAAGATTTCCAATTTATACTACTCTCAATCATGAACTAAAAGCTTATACTTAAGTTTCATTAACTATAAACAAGATTCAATCATCCAAATTGCTACAAACCCAACCACACTTTAAACACACAAGCATCATGCTTCTCATGAACTATATTAATCAAAACCACTCCTAAATATTTAAAGTAAAACTAGGGTTTGGAGTTTTATTCCTTCCTTGAAGCTTTTAATCCATTAAAGATCCTTGGAATGCCCATGGAAGCCTTTATCTATGCTTAAGCTACCTTAACCTTACAAATAAAATCAAGAATCAAAAATTTGTTCTTGAAAGTTACTATTCACCCTAAACTAAAATGATTTGTTTGAGATAGAAAACCTTTGATTCAAGCACTCAAACTACTTGCTCTTCTTAGTTATGGAATATAGGATCCAAAGAAACAAACCTCTTGAATTATGATTGAGTGGAGCTTGGGTTTGGAAATTTTTCTTCTTGTTTTTCTTCAAAAAACCGTGAGCAAGAAGATGGGGTGAAGAGAAATGAATGTGTTTGCTTGGTTGCTTTGTTTTTGTTGTTAATTAACCTTTTACCATGGTAAAATTTGTGTGGCTTATAATCAACCAACAATTCCTTCCCATTGTGTCATGCTTATGTCATCCTCTTATGTCATCTTCCCACACTTGTATTCTTCTTGTTGGTGTGATGACATCATCATCACTAACCTCTTTGATTAACTCCTAATTACTTGGCTAATGATCGCTGATCTGTTATACGGTTCGCTTAACTTTCGTTTTTGTTTATCGTTTGAGGGATCATACCCGGGATCTTATTACTTGGGTTCGCTTAACCTTTCTCAATACATTATATTCCTTTTATGATCCTCTCTTATAATCCTTGAATTTAAATCCTTTTTATCCTGTTACCTTATACTCAATTCTTTCGGTATCTGGTAGATTTTCGGGAAAAATCAAAGTGTTCGAATTTGGATTTTGACGATCTTTACATACACTTATATACCATATAAAGTACTAATAAGATCTCAGAATAACAATAAATGAACCCCTACAAAGTGTGGTATGAAAAGTTTTCTTATTCAGCATAATCAGCAAAATCACTATTCATAAGGGTTACAAAAAGTCCAAAATTTTGGGGTTATTACAATTTTATTAAAAGGGGTCATAATAATCGACACCCTTATAAATTTTATTCCCCCTTTCACTTGGCAGGAATACTCACAACAAAACCATTTTATTCTCAAAGTATAAAATATTTATAAATCCGATATTTGGATAAGTAAAAACATTTAACTATTCTGAACCTAGAATAGCAGAATACTTGCATAAACCGAATCAATCATTTTGATATGTAAAGCATTTAACTATTATGGAATTAGAATAGTATATAGAAACTTGCATAATAAGATTCAAAATAAATATCACTTGAACGATAAGTGAAGTTAAGGATACTTGCCTTTGGTGTTTAGTAGTTAGTCACACTCTCAATAACACAATTATTATGTCATTCCGCCTCAAGACATCACCATTATTTACTTTACTAATTCTCTGGTCTGCTGCTCATGCTGTTTGTATAAGCCTGATATGCAATAATATTCTATTTCACTCTTTATCCAACGTCTAGTTCTGATCGCCTCGAACGAGCCACATCTATAATTAAAAGACAACACTTTAATCGTCTATACGATAATTACTCGATAAACTGTGCGTCAAAACCCTATCGTGTACCCATACGATAGCCCGCACATAAAGATAATAGTTACACACCAAAATCCGATACCACCTATGCACGTAATTCATATAACATATAAACACATAATTCACGTATCACATAATTCATATAACACATGACTCGGTTCTTTAAAACATTCGACTCGGTAGGTTTAAAACTGAAATCAAGTCAAAATACGATTTTTTTGATGAATACGCGTCTCAGAACTGACTTGCAAATCAAGTGACCTTTCGAAACAAAAGATTTTGGGTCTCGAAAGTATTTTTAATAGAAGAGGAATATTTTTCCGAGTTTAGGCGCATTCGTTTCT
This sequence comes from Apium graveolens, assembly GCF_009905375.1. Classification (NCBI taxonomy): domain Eukaryota; kingdom Viridiplantae; phylum Streptophyta; class Magnoliopsida; order Apiales; family Apiaceae; genus Apium; species Apium graveolens. The sequence goes on from NC_133647.1 coordinate 68,529,118, forward strand.
TATTAAACAGACAAACAGTCTATTTTCTACAGATAAAATAAGAATAATTCAATTAATAATAATATTAATTGAATATTCAATACCTTTATATAGTTTAAAAGTTTAAAATAATTTTAGAATATTATTTGGCTCAATTATAAATAATTACACTTCGGTCAACTATTTATAATAAAATTAATTGGTTAAATGAATTAATCAATTAATTAAATGAATATATAATTAATGAAAACAAATTATATATAATTAAATCAAATTATAATTTTCAAAAATAATAAAGGATAATAATTTAAAATTGAAATAGATATTTTACAAAAAATTTCAAAATAAGGTCTTTGTAAAATGGACTTTTCCCGGGGTCAGAACCCCTCAAAATCAATCCCAAACAATATATTCAACTATACTCTAATAAAATTTATAAATTTAATACATACAATAATTTAGATTTGCACGTATAAACACGCCAGAAATGAAAAACACGGTCAAAAGCGACTTCTACAACAACCTCTAAAAATTAGGAAATAAATATATAAACACTAACATGCTATAGTATACTCAAGTATAAAAGCGGAATCTCGAAATCCTTACCCAAAATAAATTCCGATCACCCTAAGAGATTATTTGATGTCCGGAAAATATCTCCAGGAAAAATCCGAAATTAATAGCCATAGACATATACGCGCTGAAACACCATGTGGAGTAATCAACACTGTCAAACTCCTTTTCTACGCCCCGAAAATGTATTCAAACGGAAATATGCTCCGAAAATTTTCTTCTCAAAATCTTGGAATATATATACCTATGCATAGATATCGAAGCGCTGATCATTTGTATATATAGCAATTGAAATTTGGACGGACGGTTTGCGAGATATGAATTTTCAAAGATTAAAAGTAAATAAATATATAAAACAGAGAGAGACAGAAAGAGGATACGGTGGAAGTAAGAAACTGGGGTGGGGTTTGACGCGTAAAAATGTAATATCCGGGATATATCGTGCAACTATTTTTGCTAATAGATAATTATTATATGTATTCAGTATCTATCCTGTGAATTAATTGTTAAGTGTTAAATGTGTTTGGATGTTTAAAAATATTATTAATTGAGTATTTCAATTTTTATATGCTCAAAATAAAATATAGATAATTGTCATATCTTCCTAATTATTTTTATGTTGATTTATGAATTTATAGGAATCATATGGATTTTATAAAATCTTTTTCCGGGTATTTAAAATCTATTTTATAAAAACGGGAACCAACCACCGTTATCCGTTTTTACGTTTTTAGAACCCGAAACTCTTCCGAGAACTCCTTCCTAACCTAATTGTAATATTCTGAGCATTTTCCATGTTTTGACTTTTTCGATCCGGCGTACGGTTCGTCCTGCGCGGGTCCCGGCGCAATATTTTCGATACAATATTCGTTTCGGTAAATCAATTAAACTCGTATTTTCGATAAACGGGAGCTTTTTTATTAAACTATAACAATTATCACTTCGTAATACGTGTAACCAGGCGCTGAGACCAAGACCGCAGTACAAATTGTACTGGTTTGGATAATTATCTCGAAAATCGGTACCGTTTGGATCAGTTTTTATAAATAAACGTACCATTTTATATTTGGAATGATCCAACGGGATACTAATTTCCCGTAATTATAAATAGCATCTACCGTATTTTATTTTGTACCGGAAATCATTTGCAAACAGTATTTACAGAATTTTTACAGAGAAAATACTATAATTCTATTTTGTTCTTCTTAATCAAACACAAATTCGGAGGCGTTATCGATATCCGATTGTGGCGTACATATACTCAAAACGAAGCTACTGAAACCTAGAATCCAAATCTTCCATCAATTTCAACCCAGAAATATCAGGTGATTTTCTATTTAATTATTTATATTCGAATTTCTTGGTATTTAAATTATGAATTTTTGTATGGATGGTTGTTTGAATGATTTGATGATTGTATGTTGTAGAGCTTGTTTTCCTGATCATTTTGGTATATTATACTTCGAATTTGGAGTTCAATAACATGTTCAAATTAGGGTTTGATTCTCGAATTGATGAACTAGGGTTTTTAGTAGTTTGAATGTTCTTAATTAGATTTAGGCGTTTCTTTGTTTGGGATTGAAAGCTGAAATTGATTACATCATTGAGTAGATCGTGGAAAAACAAATTGATTCATGTGTAGCTTGTTAACTGACGATCTCTGGATTGCGTAGTTCGAATTTTGCCGGAAAACAAACCCAGGCGGCGGCGGGATTTTCCCGTTCGTTTTTCCGACGATTGGCTTAATGGTTGACTGATTTGAGAATATATTTGAGTTCCTGGCAACGTAACGAGCAATCCCTGTCAATTTGGTGTGATTCTGGGCGGTGTTTCAGTACGCCGGAAAGCTTGGTGGCCGCCGTTAATGGCGGCCGGCCACCGGAGTTTGAACGGGGAAGACGACAGGGGCAAATTACAATTTGACCCCTGAAGTTTCCCTGTTCTGCAGAAATAGTATCCTACTTTTAAAAACTTTCAAAAATCGTATTACTTTTTATTATTCTCAAAAACTGTATTTCCTTTTTATATTAATTTCAGAAATTGTTTTTAATTATTTTAAATTTCAAAAATTCATTATTTTAAATTCTGAAAAATTTATTTTAATTCAAAAATAAATCCAAATTATTTAGTTAATTAATTTTAGTTGATAAATAATTATTTAATTAGTCAATTAATTTAAATATTAATTGATTAATTAATTTAATTAGTTATTAATTAATTTTAATTAATTATTTAATTAGATTTAATTATTTAAAAATGATTTAAAAATTCTGAAAAATAGTTTCGAGCTTTAAAATATTATTCTAAATTATTTTCAAAGCTCGATAATTATTATAAAATTGTTTTGAAGCTAGAATTGGCCAACCGAACCCTGTTTATTACTCCAAAATTGATCCAACGACCCGTTTTAATTCCGAAAAATGTTTTAAAAATCATTTTAAGTAACCGAAAGCCTATTCATGACCCGAGACTTCTTTATAAATGATATGTCATTGATTATGTGACGTGCTATGTGTTATATGTGACTTGTTGGTTGACTGTCGGTCTATATATTCGGTGATTACTTGTTTATAGCATAACTTTCAATCCGTTAATCGGATTTGGGTGAAACAAAGGGTAGATATAAGTGTATATCAAATAGAATCGTATGAGCTAAATATTGATAGATATTTATAATGCCTAGCAGAGTAAGCAAGGCGTAAGAAAGGGAAGCAGATGATCAGAAAATAGAATTGACATGTAGAAAATACAGCAAGTAATCAGAGGATAGAAGTGAGGCATAAGAAAAGCAGACGAGTGATGATTGAATGGAGTCATTAGACAAGTACAAGTGAAGTTGAAATCGATTATGATAAGGCAAGTATTCCTAAACCTTTCTCGAGATATAATGCAAATGTTTTTAAAATTCTCTTGTGACATACTGTTAATACCCAAATAGCCCTGTTTTATACTGTAAATACTTTGAATCCTTCAGCCTTGAACCTGAGCCACATCATTTAATCTTTGAGCCGCAAGCCTTATTCTTTGTAAACCATTTCTTGTTGATTTACCAGATATTAAACCACATAAATACGATACTACTCCACAAATATATAACCATCATATACCAAACACTGGAACAAAATTATTTAAACATACAGAAACATTCATACTCACCCATACCTTGTGATATCAAAGTACTAAAACCTTGTACAAACACTATTCATCTAATACTCGATTATCCTACCGGCTGGAGGCCACTTCTTTTATGTACTTTGACATACCCTTTCAGTAACCATGAATTTTTATTGTGCTCTTATACAAGTGTTTTATTGTTATTGATTATGATCCGGTTTATTGAACTCTCTTGTTTATTATATTGTAACGCTTTAGAATTGGATAGTTTTCTTTGTATGGACCAGATTCGTGGTCAGACCATATCGATGGTCAAATTAGGCCAATATGTGCCTTGGATCCAGTAGTTAGAGCAGTGTTGTGTGCTCTGCTCGGGGTTAGTGCGTGACTGATCAGCAGCCTAACCTTGGTTTTAAAAAACTTAAAATGAATATCCAATTCTATTGGTTGTTTAACAAGAAACTTGATTCCTTTAAATCACCTCGTTTATTATTGTTTAACCTCAGTTATTGATAATATGACTTGATGAGCTAGTTAGCCCACTCTTGCGAATCTTTTTATGTATTCTACAGTTAAGAAGGATACGATTGATAGCGAGGTTTCCCAGTTCAATGTTCGAGCTAGGATTCCAGATTATGATTGATCGAGCTAGCAGGAGCTTAATGCAATAGTGAGATAGTAAGGTTGTAAGAATAATTTCATATCAGTTGTAAATTAAATTAGTTGGGATTTGGTACGTTGTAATAAAAGTTAAGGTTGTGGCTTGTTTTCATACTTTAACCTGTTGCGATCCGTGGTTAATTTAAGTAGGGTCATTACAAATATTATTTTATATACAGGTTTATATTTTTGTGTATGTGTTGTGGACCCCAAACTTCTGACCCGGGTTTGGAGGGCGCCACAAAAAACATAAGAGGGGTTGGATTAGTTTTAGGTGGGGGGTGGGGGTACGTGCATGTGAGGGTACCGGGTAGATTATGATTTCTTTTTTTTATATATATACAGCAGAAACACGAGTACATCCCTCACACAGGGCACGTGTCCTATATTCTGACACGTGTCATATTCTGACCTGTAGGCTGGTTTTTGACTTGCATTTTAATACATTAATGATATAATTTGCGAGTAAAAATAAATCGAAAAATTACCAAAATACTTTTAAAATTTCCAAAATATTTGACAACTTTTAAAATAAATTTTTGGTAATTTTTAAAATATTTTTGAATTGTGCATCCGACCCGCATTTTTGATTTAATGAACAAACTTGCAAGTGAAACTAACTCGAAAAATTAGCGAAATACTTCTAAAATTATCGGAATACTTGAAACTAATAAAATAAAATTTTCATAATTTTTAAAATATCTTTGAATTGTACAGCAGGCCCGTATTTTACGATTTAACGAACAAATGTGCGGGTAAATATAACCCAAAAAAATTCCGAAATAATTTTAAAATTCTCGAAATATTCAAAACTTAAGAAAATATGAGTTTCATGATTTTTGAAACATCCTTGAATTTAATACTAATTTTACACTTAAATACAATTAGAAAATAATTTAGGGATAAATAATTGACGAAATATTATTTTCTAAGTTTTATAAATTCTTATAAATAAATATTGAAATTATAAAGCCATACAAATATTTTTCAATATAATTTAAATATTTATGAAAACACCTTCAAGGCAATCAAAGAACTGGATAAATCTGCTTAGGCTAGAGGAGCACCTTGAAAATGACTGTGAGCAAAACTTTGTATATTTTGTTATTTGAAGCACTTTACAGTATTATCTACTTTCTTTTAAAGTAGTATCTTTCGGGTTTTTTGTTATCATCCAGTTTTTCTTAATTTATGGCTACAATTCCAGTAAACATAAATTGGGGGAAATTGTTGTGTATATGTTGTGAACTTGATGATTTCATTAACAAAACACCTTAGTAGATTTTATTAAGTGAAAAATGTAGCATTCGACGGATAAGGATTATAGTCCCAACGGATGACTCAATATAGTCCCGACGGATGATGATTTATTATCCATCGAGTGAGTAACTTGTGTAACAATAAGTCTGTAGCACGTTTCTGCATACACATTGTTTAGATTCTGTAGTAATAATCAAGTCATATTGACTTTAACTAGATATGCGGAATAGGTTGATTAATTGTACATAGATGATATCTTGTAATTCTGTATAAATGAAATGAAGTCCAGTGCCAGAAAGCTACCCGACGGATAAACAACAATGCCACTCGACGGATGATCAAAAAGGCAACCCAACGGATAAAGAATTCAAACATCAGTTGACAGTGACAATACAGTCACATGCATCGAGTGTATGCAAATGGAATGTGGAAGCCTATTCAACTGGGTTTTAGAGAACAAAGAAGCATTGCCATTTTCATGCTATTATGAAGATATTCAAAGATGCTGGAATAAAGTAATAAAGTAGCATAGTATTAGACTTGATAGTTTTTATTTTATCATCTTGTCTTATTACTTTTTAATCTTGGTGTTATAAACCAAGAAGTAGCAAATAGAACAACTAACTAAGCAACCAAGAGAGAAATATTTGTAAGGTGTATTCTTAGCATTTCTCTGTATTCTTAGTTGTTAATATTTGTAAGTAGATGTGAGCTAATTGCTACACAGAGTTCTCTTGATATAATATATATCTCTAGTGGATTCATTCAAATCCACTAGAAAGTTTTTAAAGACTTGTGTTTTTAATTACTTGTATATTGATTCACTCCAAGTTATTTTTCCGCAGTTTGTAAATAATTCACGCAGTTATATTTATTAAGATAGAACATTTTATATCTTTGTGAAAAAGTTTCAAGAATTTCATTCAACCCCCCTTCTGTAATTCTTGCTGCATTGTTAGAGACTAACAAATGGTATCAGAGCAAGCTCTTGATAAACAAAGAGTTTAAAGATCACAACAAAACAGCAAGATGAACAAGAAGGATGTTGGAGTCAAGATTCCTTTTCTGGATAAAGATAATTACCATCACTGGAAGGTAAAGATGCATCTTCATTTACTTTCTCAAGATGAGGCCTATGTAGATTGCATAGAGAGAAGCCCTCATGTACCAATGAGAGCTGCAACTGGAAATGAGCCATTTGTCCCCAAGCCAAGGCATGAATGGTCTGATCCTGATATTGAACAAGTCAGGAAAGATAAGAAGGCCATGAATATCTTGTTCAATGGAGTTGATGGTGACATGTTTGACAACATCATCAATTGCAAAACTGTCAAGGAAGTTTGGGATACAATATAGATTATATGTGATGGCACTGAGCAAGTTAGAGAAAACAAGATGCAGCTACTGATTTAGCAATATGAGCATTTTCATAGTGAAGAAAGTGAGTCTCTCACTAACATTTTTAGTAGGTTTTAAAAACTGCTAAATGCTCTGAAGTTGCATGGAAGGGTCTATCAGATAAAAGACTCCAATATGAAGTTCCTTAGATCTCTTCCAAATGAATGGAAACCAATGACAGTCTCATTGAGAAACTCTAAAGATTATAAAGAGTTTACTTTGGAGACACTGTATGGCATCCTGAAACCTTATGAGCTTGAAATAGAGCAAGATGAGAGGATGGAGAGAGGAAAGAAGAAAGGAGGGTCCATTGCACTAGTTGTTGAGTTAGAGAAAGAGAAGGGGATGAAGATGGAAGTTGTTGAATCAACTTCAAAGGTCTGTGAAAACAAAGGCAAGGGGCTGGTAGCAGAAAATGAAGATTCTTTGAGCCAAGATGATATGGAAGATATTGATGAACATCTAGCATTTATTTCCAGAAGATTTTCCAAGCTCAAGTTCAAGAAGAACTTTGGAGCAGCCAAGCCAAACAGAAATATGGTGGATAAATCAAAATTCAAATGTTTCAAATATGGCTTGGTAGGGCACTTTGCCAGTGACTGTAAAAAGTCAGATTCCAGCAAGAAAAAGTTTGAGCCTGTGGATTATAAACATAAATATTTTGAGTTTCTCAAACAAAAGGAAAGGGCTTTCATTACACAAGAAAATGACTGGGCGGCAGATGGTCTAGACAAAGATGAAGATGTCAGCTATGTCAATCTAGCCCTAATGACCAAGTCTGATAAAACAGAGACAAGTTCTTCAAGCAATCGGGTAATCACCACTAACCTTGCATATTTGTCTAAAGCTGAGTGTAATGATATAATAAATGACATGTCTACAGAATTATATCATTTACGTGTTACACTTAAGTCTCTTACTAAGGAAAATGCTAAAATCAAAGAAAATAATTTGTTTTTAAGTGAGAGGAATAATGTGCTAGAATCTCAGTTCATTGAATTGAAAAATTAAGAATTGAGTGTAAAATTGCTAAGGATGAATGAACTGAGTCCTTTAAGAAAAAGGAGATCTTGAAGAAGCAGCTTGAACGAGAACAGGAGGTGATTAAGGCATGGAAAACATCAAGAGATGTTCATGCTCAAATCACCAAAGTTCAAGGGATTGAGTCCTTTTGTGATGCAGCCTGGAAGAAGAACAAGAAGAAGCTGGAATCCAACTTGGTGGAAGGATTGCTAACATATGTAGACTCGACGGATGATGAGAGTCATCCGTCGGATAACAAAAAGGGTTATCCGTCGAGTGATATAAATCCTCATCCGTCGACTGTGAGCAAGCCTGTGAGTAAAGCCAAGCTTGTCAAGTTAAATGAGAAATATGGATCAGTTTCCAAGAACTTTGTTCCAGGAGAATCCAGTCAAGTGAAGAAGGAGAAAAAGGCAAATGTTGGACATATGACTGTCAAGCAATTGAGTGATAGACTTGAAAAGATTGAGGTTAAAATAGAGGCTAAAAGGAAAAATAATAGAAATGGTAAAGTAGGAATTAACAAACATAATAACTACACACCTGATAAATATGCTCCTAGAATAATCTGTGTCAAGTGTGGTAGTGTAAATTATTTGTCTGTTAATTGCAAATCTGCCATGCCTACTCCCATATATTTGCCACCAACTTTCCCAACATGAATGCCATGCCTTCTAGGCCTATGAATGTTATGTCTACACAGAATATGAATGCACAGTTTTCCAATATGCCATTTGCACCTAATCCTTATTATGCTGCATTTAGTATGCCACAAATGCCATTTAGCATGCCTTACTGGAATAACATGTTTACTAATAGCATGTCATTCCCTGTTAATCAAAATATGCATGATAATTCTGTTCCAATGAATGGTTTTAAAGGCCCAACTCAAATGACTAAGGATGAATCTGAAATCCCTAAGTCAAATGAGATAAAGGCAACTCAGTAGCCTTCAACTCAGAAGCTTGTGTTGTGACTAACAAAAGAAGCAACAAAGTGGTTCTCACTGGTGTGAGAAAAGGAAATGTGTACCTAGCTGATTTCAACTCATCTAATGCAGAATCTGTTACTTGTCTTCTCAGCAAAGCAAGTCAGGATGAAAGTTGGCTATGGCACAAGAAGCTATCCCATCTAAACTTCAAGACCATGAATGAACTAGTAAAGAAAGAACTGGTGAGAGGCATTCCTCAAGTGGAGTTTTCTAAGGATGGATTGTGTGATGCCTGCCAAAAGGGAAAGCAGATCAAAGCATCATTCAGGAAGAAGCTTGATTCAACAATTGAAGAACCTTTGCAATTGCTACACATGAATTTGTTTGGACCAGTCAATGTGTTGTCCATTTCAAGGAAAAGATTTTTCCTGGTAATTGTAGATGATTTCTCAAAGTTCTCTTGGACATATTTCCTAAAGTCTAAAGATGAGACTAGTGAAATCATCATCAATCACATAAGGCAAGTCAATAATCATCCAGATTTCAAAGTTAGAAGAATCGGGAGTGACAATGGAACTGAATTCAAGAATTCTGTCATGAGAGCATTCTGTGAAGAAAATGGGATTTTGCATGAGTTTTCAGCAGCAAGAACTCTGCAACAAAATGGAGTAGTGGAAAGGAAAAATAGATCACTTATTGAAACTGCAAGGATAATGCTTGAAGAGTCTAAGTTACCAACATATTTCTGGGCTGAAGCTGTAAATACTGCATGCTACACTCAGAATATTTCTCTGGCTAATCAAGCAAAATGCATGACTCCCTATCAATTGTTCAAGAACAAGAAGCCAACTCTAAATTTTCTTCATGGTTTTGGCTGCAAATGTTATATCTTGAGAAATCAAACTGATCAAAATAGGAAGTTTGATGCTAAAGCAAATGAAGAAATTTTTGTTGGATATGTTGTTGGTAAAGCATATAGAGTCTACAATCTTAGAACCAACATTGTTGTGGAATCAATAAATGTTGTGTTTGATGATAAAAAGTTTGAAGAACTGCAAGATGGAGATTACCATGAGAGCCTCAAATTTGACAATGTGGAGATGGTTAGTGATGACAGTGATGATGAAAGTGATCAAGAAACAGTATCAAAGGATAATGAAGAAAAATCTACTGCCAATGAAGCACAAAATTCAACATCTTTCGAGTTGCATAATGCTTCATCCGTCAGGAGACAATCTGCCTTACCCGTCGGGAGACAACCAGCTTCATCCGTCGGTACTCAAGATTCACCATCCGTCGGGTTATCAAAAGAAGCTGGAAGTCAGAATAGATCACTTACAGAAAGCTCCCCTTTCTCAAATCAAAGATCCATTAACTCGGGGGGAGTTTCTAATAATTAAAACTCAATCACACATCAAGACAACAATGAGGCCTCTTCATCTAGAGCTAATCTACCTCAACAAAGAAAATGGACAAAGGATCACCCCTTTGAACTCTTCATTGGTGATGTATCTTCTAGAGTTCAAACAAGGAGAGCAACTCAAGAAGAATGTCTATACAACAGCTTTCTTTCTAAGGAAGAACCAAAGAAGGTAGAAGAAGTTTTGTTGGATCCTATTTGGATTTTAGCTATGCAGGAGGAGCTAAACCAATTTGAGAGAAATAAGGTATGGAAGCTGGTGCCCAAGCCTAAAAGAAAGAATCCAATAGACACCAAATGGGTATTCAGAAACAAGATGGATGAAAATGGCATAGTAGTCAGGAACAAAGCTAGATTGGTTGCTAAGGGCTATTATCAACAAAAAGGAATAGATTTTGATGAAACATTTGCTCCTGTTGCAAGACTAGAAGCCATCAGAATCTTCTTAGCCTATGCAGGCCATGCCAATTTTAAAGTCTATCAAATGGACGTCAAAAGTACCTTTCTAAATGGAGACTTTGAGGAGGAAGTCTATGTCAGTCAAACTCCTGGTTTTGAAGATCCAAATTTTCCAGAATATGTCTACTATCTTTTGAAAGCACTTTATGGACTGAAACAAGCACCTGGAGCCTGGTATGACACTTTATCAAAGTTTCTTTTGGAAAATCACTTCACAAGAGGTACTGTAGATAAAACTTTATTCTTTAGAAATGTTAATGGCTCTAGTATACTTGTTCAAATTTATGTAGATGACATTATTTTTGGCTCTACAGATGAAAAACTTTGCAAAATTTTTGCCAAATTGATGCAGAGGAAGTATGAAATGAGTATGATGGGAGAACTAACTTACTTTCTTGGTTTACAAGTTAAGCAAGTTAGTGATGGAATATATATTAGTCAAACTAAATACATTTATGATCTTTTAAAGAAGTTTAAATTAATGGATTGCACATCTGCAAAAACTCTCATGGCCACTGCAACCAAACTTGAATTAAACAGTACTGAAAAGTCTGTGGATATTTCAAGTTATAGAGGCGTGGTTGGCTCACTTCTATACTTAACAGCTAGTAGGCCAGATATAATATTTGCTACATGTCTTTGTGCTAGATTTCAGGATGATCCTAGATAATCTCATTTAATTGCTATTAAGAGAATTTTCAGATATCTTAAAGGTACACCAAAACTTGGCATTTGGTACCCTAGAGATTCTGGTTTTGATCTAACTGGTTCCTCAGATGCAGATTATGCATGTTGCATAATTGATAGAAAAAGGACAACATGAACCTGTCAATTTCTGGGAAACAAGCTTGTGTCCTGGTTCAGTAAAAAGCAAAATTCAGTTTCTACTTCTACAGCTGAAGTTGAATATATTGCTGCTGGTAGTTGTTGTGCACAGATTTTGTGGATGAAAAATCAATTGCCAGACTATGGCTTGCAAGTTGAAAGGATTCCTATTTTCTGTGGTAACACAAGTGCAATTGCCATCACTGAAAATCCAGTACAACATTCAAGGACAAAGCACATAGACATCAAGTACCACTTCATAAGGGAACATATAATGAATGGTATTGTGGAACTACATTTTGTTCCAAGTGAAAAGCTGCTTGCATATATATTTACCAAACCACTGGATGAATCCACCTTCTCAAGGTTGGTAAGTGAGATAGGTATGCTTAATTATTCTTAAATCTTTTCAGATAATTTGCAAGATATTATGCAGCCAGAAATTTAATTGATTTTTCAGTCATAGAGGGAATTTTGGCTAAGTCAAAATTTACATCTCGACGGATGATCTTTATCCATCGAGTTTGATCATCCGTCGGAATATTGTTTGTAAATAAAAATCAATTATTTTCCTGGAATATCTTATAACTCGACGAATAAAAGTTTATCCTCATCCGTCGAATTTTCTTAATCTTAGCCGTTAATTTCCTGAACATTATCCATCGAGTATACTTACAGTTTGTAAGCATAGCACGACGGATAATTGATGGAATTTTTACAGTTTATTTTTTTTAAACGGCTATTTTAGGCAATTTTCATTGGTTACTTTATTTTACTTTATTATTTTGACAATTATTTTTGAGATAGTATAAAAGCTTATTTTATTTCCATTGCTTTTCTTTTATCATTCTCAAATTATCTGCTTTAAATTCTCTCTCTCTCAAAAGCAACTATCATCTCTGTCTCTGCAATTTTCACTCTCTAACAATGGCACCAGTAGTCAAGATCATGTCACAAACTGGATATATCTATGAGAAAAACAACTTCACGGCTTTGGTAAATAAGGGGATTCAACAATCAAGTGACTATCACAAAATGATGGATTTTGTGAAGAACTGCAAACTCAGTTATGCAATGCTGGAATCACCCACCATCTTCTGTGAGGTTGTTGAAGAAATGTGGACTACTGCTTCATACAACTCGATAAATAAGACCATCACACTTACCATTAAAGGTAAGGAATTCTGTATTAATAGTGATGTTATCAAAGCATGTTTCAAGATTCCTGATAATACCATGACATCACCACACACAGACACTGATATAGTAAATATGTTTAATTCCATGAACTATGCACTCTCTACTTCTAAGTTAAGTGACATTAGGAGACTGGGTCTTAGGAAGGAATGGAGTTTCATGTGTGATGTAGTGACCAAGGTCTTTTCTGGTAAAATCAATAACTTTAATTCTGTCAATATTTCCATGCTTTACATGCTAGTTACAGATAAGTTCTTTAATTTTAGTGATCTTGTTTTGTTTGAGTTGGGATTTAAATTAGGAGAGTTAAATAAGAGGGGTAAAAATGTTTATTATGCTAGATTTTTCATGATGTTAGCTAACCACCTCTCTGAGGGACTGTGCTTGAGAACCCAAACAACAAATTAGATTGTTGGGTTCAAAAGAGAAGAATTATTGCAGATTTGAATAGGGAAAATCATCACAAGGAGAGGCCACTCTTCTATTTCCCTGTAGTGGAAGCACCTTAGGTAAGTGAGGTAAGTTCATCTGTCTCTACTTTTCCAACCTCACAAATTTCTTTGCAATCCAGTGTAGCTATTGCAACTGTGTCAATGACGAAACAGTTGCCTACCCAAGCTACCAAATCATTAAAAATTTCAAAATCCAAATCAAAGAAAGCCCCCTCTGGTATCTCTCAAAAGATGCCAGTTGCAAAATCCACCAAAACCATGGAGGGGAGTGTGAAGGTGGGAAAGGTAGGTGAGGGACAGGGTGAACATAAAAGAAACCCTAAGGATAAGGATGGAGAGTTGAGTGGTTCCCAGCCTAGCCACACTACAGTTTCCCAACAAACTGCAGTGATTAATAAGGATAAAAGCTCATTTTTAGTTGCATCCTCCCAAAAGGATGTGACTATTGAACAAAGCTCTCAACCAAGAGCACAGGTCAAAAGGGTATGGGACACTAGCTCACCCCAAACTTATGCCAGAAAGAAGAAATCCAAAACCATTGGGGATGCACAAGGTTCACATACTGTGCAAACTAGTGCTAAAGACACAGTCACTACACCTTCACAAATTCAGCTTGATGTGGCTCCAATAAATGTGGAGTCACAGCCAAAATCATTAGTTATAGAAGCACCTCAAACACCAAATTCTCCCACGAACTCTCTGGATGTGGATATGATCAACACATTAATTCCTGATTCCCTTCTTTAACTTTGTTGGGGAAGCCAAAATCTAGTGCAAGTGAGTATCATCTTTTGGATGATTTGTTGGCTCACTTGCCAATTCTTTCATGAACTGTTAAAACATCTGTGCCCAAAATCTCATCAATCAGCACACAGTCCACAATAGTTTCAATTCCAAGTTCATTCATTTATACTCTCTCGATGGATATTGCTCATCCGTTGAGTAGTGATTGGATCCTGACGGATAAGCTTAATAGCATTTATCCGTCGGATAGTCAAACTGCTAACCCGATGGATATTCCTCATCCGTCGGGTATCTCTGCACAACTTCAAATTTTATCTATCATCTCTAGTGCAGAAGACTTAGTGGTTGTACAGTCACTCTTAGGATTGAGGGAAGAGAGTGTTATGAGTGAGAGTCTGGGTTGCTCCCAGGAAAAAGGAGAGGAAAAGAGTGAAAATATGCAATATATTTCTTCAGGATTGGCAAAAGAGAGTGAGAGGAGTCTCACCTTAGATGGTGAAGGTTAGGGTGGGAAGCCAGGGTGAGACCCTGATGCAACAAAAGAGAGAACAAGAGAGAAATGCAGGTACAGGAGCTAGAAGGATGGATGTCATTGCTAGTGAGTTAATTAATGTCCAGGATGCAGACAGGGAGGGACTATCCCAGAAAACTCAAGCTGTTATAGATTCCACCTCCCTTAATGCTGCGACATTTACTCACCCTGTTCCAGCTTATCAACTTCTAGCTGAACAGGGCAATGACAATGCAGAAAGGATGCTCAATTTGGTGCATACCACTCAGTCAATGCTAAAAGCTAAGGATGCCATCACAGTTTTGCCCTCTACAGCTGGTGATGTTGATTATGAGACTGGTGGTTCAGTAGATTTCTTTGGAGATGAAGGTGGAGATAGTGAAGAAGAGCCATTGGACATAGGGGGAGAAGTAGGCTCCAGTTCAAGATCAGGCATGCCATCATGGGCATTTTCCAAACATTGTGATGAACACTACTTCAAGACAACCCTGATCCAACTCATAAATCAGAAAAATTCTGCCCTTCAAACCACTACAAATGTCAACACCAAGAAGCTCCTTCAAGCACATCTTGCTTCTCTGTAACTACAACAGATTCAAGGCTTCCAACATGCTAGAGATGTCAATACCATCAAGGGTGATATTGATGAGATGAAAAAGGCTATTTCTGACAAGATGGACTCTAAGCTTCCAGAAGCTACAATGCTTGACATCAAGAGACAACTCAGGAAAAATTCTGATCTTGCCACAAAGATAGATGCCTTGGATACAAGAATGTCAGCTATGGAAGCATCTCTAACAGCCATTCATCTACATCAAGCCCAATAGACAGACTTGCTTCAGAAACTGGTGGCTGCTCAAACCTCCTCCTCTACTCAACTTGATGATAACAAAAAAGGGGAGAAAGGACCAAGTGAGGGGGAGAAACAGCTCAACATTCAAATCAGTAAAGTAATTGTGCCTACAATTGCTTTCACCAAGCCACCAATAATGGACAGTATTGATCTGATCAATGAAGCAGCAGCCAACATAAGAGCAGCTGAAAAGGAGAAATTAAAGCCAATCAACTGGGAGAAGATTGATGAGGACATTCAAAAGAAGTTTGGCTAGGAGCTGTTAATATTCTTAGTTGTTAATATTTGTAAGCAGCTGTGAGCTAATTGCTACACAGAGTTCTCTTGATATAATATATCTCTATGGTGGATTCATTCAAATCCACCAAAAAGTTTTTAAAGACTTGTGTTTTTAATTACTTGTGTATTGATTCACTCCAAGTTATTTTTCCAAAGTTTGCAAATCAATTCACACAGTTATATATTATTAAGATAGAACATTTTATATCTTTGTGAAAAAGTTTCAAGAATTTCATTCAAGCCCCCTTCTGTAATTCTTGCTGCATTGTTAGGGACTAACAAAAGTAATCTGTCTTATAGATATAATATGTTTTAGCAGGAATAATAAAACATGCACATAAACACACCATCTTTCAAAACTCACTTAATTTTATATTAAAATCAAGTATGTCTTGCTACAAAATTTCCGGGTTCTTTGTTGATAAAGAACCCAGCTTCTCTCTTGAGAGTTTCAAGATTTTTAGATCTATTTGTTACAACTGAAAACAAAGCATCCAGTGTTTACTTTATAGAACAGTAAACACTAATTTTACACAACATGCAATAGCATGTAATAAATCCTACTTTGCAAATCATGCATGTTAATTAAAACTTTCTATTTCTGACTAAGTGTATCTTTGCAAATCATGCATGTTTGTGACTTTACTTTTTCCCCCTTAGATTGTGAAGGAATTGTTGAGATTGTGAAGAACTTTGGTCATGCTGAGTTGATGTAGGCTCCTTAGATTTAGATTTACCAGCATCCCTTGATTGTTGAATCCTAGCTTCAAGCTCCCCATTAGTCTTGAAAACAGGCATGAGTAGGGGAGTTGGTATCTCTGGACTTAAAGCTTTAGGCAATGAGGGTAATTGTATATTGAGCTTCCCCGTGATGGCTCCCAAAGCCACATAATTCTGCATTTGGAGATGCTTGTGAGAGTCTACAAGGGTTTTGATGTTTGTTTGTTGACTCTGCACCAAAGATATGAGAGCATGTACTTGTGCACTTAGTGAGTCATTGGAGGTTTGGAGAGAAGTGACTTGCTGTTGAAGTTGTTGAATTTGCATGGTTGATGAGGATTAAGATGTGGAGGAAGTAGAGACCCCAAAAGTATCATGCACAGCTTTCTTAACTTCTTCCATGAGCAAGGCTGAAGGAATGTATCTGCTAGAGTGCATTTGATCCAGCTTCAGTCTTGAGTCATTGGAGTGAGTGATATGTTTTAGAACTTGCTCATGCAGAGCTACAGATGAGGTTCTTAGATTCTTGACACTTATATCCACTCCACTTAGATCATACCTAGACATTTGATCAGCAAAGGTTGTGAATTTGTTCTTGATCTCTGTCTGTGAGGGAATGATTTGATCCATCTTTTCTCTAACCATCTTCATCATCTTGTCTTGATGCCCATTTAGAGTAATTTGAAGTGCTTTTCCAAAATTATGGAAAGCTTTGATTCGAGCATTGTATACTTCATTTACTTCATCATATACTTCCTGTGGGGATAAGGATCTAGCATTGCTCCCCAAGATGGTTAGATACTCTTCCATGAACTTAGCTAACACAACATCCATTTCAATTGAGAATTCCTTATCCAGCCATGCATCACAATTTGCATCCTGACCATCTTCATCAAAAAATTTAGCCGGTTGTTCTACAACATCTGTCTGGTAGGATAACATGATGGCCTCGTAGTCTTGATTGGACATGTTGGATCTGAGAAGCTGTTGTGATATTTGAGCAAGGCCACCAAGTTGGTCAACCATGAGATCATCTATTGTAGAAGATGGAGGTGCAGTTTCTTGTAGCCATTGGGAGATGGGATGAGTTTCTCATGTTTGAGAAGTGGAAGGTTAGTTGGATGGGTGAGAATGAGATATTGTGACAGAACCACCTGTGACATGAGTCATAGTTTTACTCATAGATTGCTCTGTGGTTATGACAGGGTGTTATTCTCCACTTGTGGTGGGAACCTCTAGTTGAATTGTAGGGGATTTGACTGGGTTATTGTCATGTGCACCAGCCTCAAATCCTTGTGCTTCTTGCAAAGCACTATCACATGAATGTGATATTCTTGCCTCTCCCATAGCAGGGTCATTGGCAATTATACTCCAAGCTTCAATTGTTAGTGCAATTTCAGCTAGGGTTTTGAGGGGAGTTATTCCTATAATAGGAACCTCCAATTAAATTGGAGAAGATTTAGATAGCTCCCCATCAGGAGTACTACCCTCAAATCTTACAGCATGTGAAGGCTGATTTGCACATGAAGGTGCATCTGTAATCATCATTGGGTCTTCAGTGAAAACTGATGAATCCCCTATATTTGTGATGGTGTCATCAAGGTCTCTGCCAATTAGTAGCCTCTCACCATCTAAATTTGGTATCTGGGTGGTGAGCAAGGTTTCTTGAACCAAGTCTACACTTGAGGATTAGATTCAAGTGATGTGTAAGAAGAAGAAATTTTAGAGATAAAAATTTGTTGTTCAGAAGTGAGTGTTGGCAGCTCCCCCAGAATAGATGAGGGAGCTTCAAGGGATATGCTTTCCTTATGTGTGTCATCCTTGTTTCTGCTTCCATACACTTGTATTTGTTCAAGTGATGGTTATGCGGACTATGTACAAGGTGCATTTGGGCTAATGCTATTTTCAATAGAGACATCCTTTTGAGAGGGTGCCTCTAGAGTCTGTTTAAGTCCCTTGTTTACAACTACATCCTTTTGAGAGGATGCAAAGGTAGCTTGAGTGGTCAGCTCTAAGTTTTTAGCCTTCTTTGGTTTTCTCTTAACCAAGAGTGACTCAGGTTTTGTTTGTTCCTCACCACTCTCATTGATAATTGGTAAAGTGCCTGTTTTCTCTTCTTTTTACTCACTTCACCCTTTTGAGAGGATGAAGTGGTTGGCTTCCTAGTAGCTACTGGTATACAAGAAGGGGTCTCGGCATTGGAAGGTCCCTGTTGGTATTCTCATATTTGTACTTCCACAGGTTCAGGGACCATTGATGTACTAGATTGAGCATTTGTCCTCATGTCAGGCATGGGATAAGGGTAAGTCCTAAACATCTCTATCATGAATGAAGTGATTTTGAGACTTACAATTACCTTGTTCTCTGTAACTAGTGATCCAAATAAAATTTTGGACACTGGCTTACAATTGCCTATTAATGATCTATCTACACCATCTATCAAATGTATGTCATTTACTTTATAGTTTAAAGCAGACATAATGAATCTAGGAAGAAATATTTCCTTACCTCTTGATGCTAATGGCATTGTTAGCATGGTGCTCAATTCCTCCATTATGTAGTGTCCTACATTGATCTTTTTGTTGTGAGCCATTGAGTAGACCAACTTCTGTACAACACTAGAGATGTTGTCAAACCCAGACTTTCTGTAGGTGAAAGATCTTATCACTGAATCAAAGAGAAAAGACCATTCCCTCCTCAGGTTCTTCTTGTTCATGCTTTCCAAATTAATCCTTTCAGGGTAATTGATGAAGTCCATGAATTCATAAAGCTCATCCTGAGTTGGAGCCTCCACCAGCTTGTCAGTAGGTATGCTTAATGCCATGTTGACAACATTCTCAAAAATATCCACCTGTTGGCCCTTGATTGTACAGTTTATCACAATTGATGCAGCCTAGTTCTCATGCACAACTGTTCTTGTTACTGCTGTATTCCAGAAATCCCCCAAAACATCCAAGTAAAGCACAAGATTAACAAAAAGAGCTCCCACAAAGTATATTTCAGAAAGAAATTTCACAAAGCTTTTGAAAGCTTCAGAAGCTTGATTTGCATCTAAAAATGCAAGAAAGTTGGTCTCTTTTGGGATAAAGGGTACAATAATGTTTGCTGCCACTGAGGAGAGTATGAAGTTTAGTGGATAAGAAAAATTGAAGAGGAATAGTTCAAAACGAGAGAGAAATCGGTTTTGATTTGAAAATTCTAGGTCACTTAGAGTTCTCGAAGGCGTAAGTATGTGTATGTCGAGATGTCTGAGTATTTATAGTAAAAGCAAATGACTTATCGAGAAGTTAAAAATAAACATTTGGAATTTGCTTATCGAGAAGTCATTTTAAAAGGATAATTACATATCGAAAAGTCATTTAAATTTACTCTTTTAGAGAACTAAAACTGACTTGTCGAGATGTCAAATAAATACTCAGTTTGTCCATAATGGACTGAATTGTTTTCAATTTTTATTTGAATAAATCCAAATAAAATCAGAATAAATTTATCAAAATTAATTTACCAAAATAATTTATTGAATTATATTATTTCAGTCCTGAGTTATTTATATGTCTAAAATTGTACTTGTAAAGAACTCTGTGAGTTAACACTTATAGAGAACTCTACAATGACTTATCGATAAGTCATAATAAGGCTTATCGAGAAGTCACTCGAGAAGTCAGAGAATTGACTTGTCGAGAACTCACTCGAGAAGTCTTAAAATGACATGTCGATAAGTCAATTAGACTTATCGAGAACTCAGTTCTCTATACACTCTTGATCACTTTGATTCTGCCTTGTGCTAGTTTTACATATTGAAAATGTAAATCAACATTTAGACAGTTTCTTAGAACTGAAAAATTCCAAGCTAAATTTTGAATTTTGAAAAATAAATATGCAGAGATTTCTGAAATATTTATAATTCATATTTCAACTAATTTCCAATTAAATCAAATTAATTTTGATTTACTAGAAATTGATCTGCTGCAAAATATTAGCCGAGTTCTTGCCTTAGGAGGAAGAATTAAGCATTCCAATTTCACTTACCAGTCTAGTGAAAGTTGCTTCATCCGAAGGTTTAGTAAAAATGTCAGCTAATTATTTTTCTGTTGGAACAAAAATGAGCTCAATGGTACCATTTATAGCATGTTCTCTAATAAAATGGTACCTTACATCAATGTGCTTTGTTCTAGAATTATTAACTGGATTAGCCACAATAGATATAACACTAATATTGTCACACATAATTAGAATTTTGTGTAACACTAGGCCATAGTCCATTAGCTGATTTCTAATCTAAAGCACTTGAGCACAGCAACTTCCAGCAACTATATATTCAGCATCTGCTGTAGAAGTTGACACAGATTGTTGTTTCTTGTTATACCAGGATACAAGTCTTTGTCTAAGAAACTAACAGCTTCCACTAGTGCTCTTCTTGTCAACCCTGCATCCAGCAAAATCTGCATCTGTATATCCAACAGCTTCAAAACCAATTCCCTTAGGATACCATAATCCCAAGTTTGGAGTCATCTTCAAGTATCTGAAAATCCTCTTTACAGCCATCAAGTGTGATTCTTTTGAATTGGCTTGAAATTTTGCACACAGACATGTTACAAACATGATGTCTGGTCTACTTGCAGTTAAGTAAAGCAACGATCCAGTCATTCCTCTATAGCTTGAGATATCTACACTCTTGCCCTTTTTATCTTCATCCAAATTTGTAGGTGTAGATGTAGGTGAACAATCAACCATACCAAACTTTTTCAATAAATCTTTGACATACTTAGTTTGGTTGATGAAGATTCCATCATTTCTTTGACAGACTTGAAGTGCAAGAAAGTAACTTATTTCCCCCATCATACTCATTTCATATTCACTCCGCATAAGCTTAGAGAATCTTTGACAAAGCTTTTCATTTGTAGAACCAAAAATAATATCATCCACATAGATCTGAACTAGGATCATATCATCACCATGCTTCTTGTAGAAGGGAGTCTTATCAATAGTTCCTCTAGTGAATCTATGCTTAATCAAAAATTCTGACAGTGTGTCATACCAAGCTCTAGGTGCTTGTTTTAGTCCATAGAGAGCCTTGAGTAATTGTATACAAAATTTGGAAATTCTAGATCTTCAAAGCCAGGTGGCTGTTGCACATAAACCTCTGCTTCCAACTCACCATTAAGGAATGCACTTTTCACATCCATTTTTATATACCTTGAAATTTAAATGTGCAGCAAATTCAAGAAAGATCTTTATCGCTTTAAGTCTTTCAACTGGAGCAAAGGTTTCATCATAATCAATTCCTTCCTCCCGTGAGTAGCCTTTTGCAATAAACCTTGCTTTATTTCTGATAACAATTCCATTTTCATCCATTTTGTTCCGGAACACCCACTTTGTTCCAATTATACTTCTGTTCTTTGGTGCAAAAACCAGTTTCCAAACTTTGTTTCTCTCAAACTAATTTAGCTCTTCTTGCATAGCAGATATCCAATTAGGATCAAGAAAGGCTTCATCAATTTTCTTTGGCTCAACTTATGAAAGAAAACCTACATGAAGGCATTCATTTGCAGTTGCACCTTCTAGTCCTTACTCCAATAGTTGGATCACCAATAATTGCTTCTCTAGTGTGACCTCTATCCCACTTTCTGATGTGAGTTTGTTGACTTGAGTTTTCTGTGTTTTCTTCTCCATTGACATGACTTGTAGAACCTTCCACTCTTTTTCCCCCTGAGTTTGTGCTATCAAATTCAGGTCCATGAGATGAGTTTCCATTCTTATGATTCACTTGTTCAGTTGATTCTTCATCTAATCTGTGATTTATGTTGACTTCAGCTTCATCATCAAAATCACTATCAATGTTGAGAGTTTTAAACTTTAGGGTTTCTGCTTCATTTTCATCAAGGCATTCCAAGCCTGGGAACTTGTCATCATCAAAAGTAACATATGTGCTTTCCATAATTTTCTTTTGTTCAAGCACATAGACGTTGTAGGCAATTCTTTTTAATGAATATCCCAGAAAAATTACCTCAAAAACTTTCGAGTCAAATTTTCCCATATGTTCTGAGTTGTCCTTCAAAATATAGCACTTGCTTCCAAACACATGAAGATGCTTCATAGTAGGCTTCCTTTTAAACAAGATTGAGTAGGTTGATTTTCCAAGATTCTTGTTGATGAGATATCTATTTTGATTGTAGCATGCAGTGTTCACAACTTCTTCCCAGAATCTTGTTGGCAACTTTGCATCTTGCAGCATTGTTCTAGCAGCTTCTACCAGTGTTCAGTTCTTTATTTCAGCTACACCATTTTTTTGGGCTATCCTAGCTGTTGAGAATTCCTGAACAATGTCTTTGTCTTTGTATAATTCAGTTAATGCTGCATTCCTGAATTCTGTTCCATTATTACTCAATCTTTTTACACAATTCTGATCTTCAGCCTGCTTCTCAATCTTCTTGATGTGCTCAATTATGATGTGTAGAGTTTCATCTTTAGAGTGCATAAATTCTACCCATGTATATCTTGAGTAATCATCCACCATCACAAGTGCATATCTTTTTACTTGAAATTGATTGGACATTAACTGGTCCAAATAAATCCATGTGAATAAGTTGCAAAGGTGCACTTATAGAATTCACAGTTTTACGCTTGTGACTTGATCTCTTCATTTTTCCCTTTTGATAAACCTCACAAACTTCATCTTGAGCAAACTCCAGAGTGGGCATGTATCTCATCAACTCCTTTTTGACTAGAGTATTGATTGCCTTGAAATTCAAGTGAAACAACTTCGTATGCCATAGTTTGCTTTGCTCTACAGATGCCTTGGTGTAGAAGCATCAAATTCCATCCTAATTTTTTGAGTCCAAGTCTGCAACAAATAAGCTTCCTTTCCTTGCTCCTTTCAGATCAACTTTACCAGTTTTCTTGCTGATAAAAGTGCATTCTTCTTTATTAAATAAAAGCTTGAAACCTTTGTCTCCAAATTGGCTGACACTGAGAAGATTCACTTCTAGACCAACTACTAGTGCTACATCTTCAATGACAGTATTTATAGAAATCAACCATATCCCATTATGAAACCTTTGTTGTTTTCTCCCAAAGTCACTAATGGGCCAGCCTTCTCCTCAAACTGTGATAGCAGGGCCATATCACTTTTCATATGTCTTAAGCATCCACTGTCTATGATCCATATGACTTTCTTCTTTTTGCCCTGCATATAATGAGTTTAAGTGTGTTTAGCAACCCAGATAGTGTTGGGTACTTTCTTCTTGTTACCATATTTGATAGAGGTAGAGTTTGATGATTCAGAAAGAATAATTCATTAAATGATGTGCATTATCCTTTTTAGCTAAAAATTCAATATTGATTCCCTTAAGATCAACTCTCAGCATGTGGCAACTTGTCATTACTTTCATGTTGCAAGGTATGCAATAAAACTTGTCACGGAATGAGTAGGGATCTTCAGCTTTTGCTTCATTGTACTTGCATGCTCCCACTTCTGGCTTACTAACAACCTTTTTGTAAAACTGAGTTAGATGATTAAAAGAGCCATATTTTTTACATTGGTTTCTTGGAGCATCTGTAACATAAGAAAAATTGTTGCTCTTGTTTATCCCAATCTTTCCATTTCTATTCTTCTTCTTATTTCTTACATCTTCGGTTTTTATTTCCTTGATAGGTGTCTTGGAATCTTGGTTGACCATAGACTTCTTTTCAGCTTTGGAAGTTGGAGTTGTTTCTGCATTTTTCTCTTCATTGTCTTCATCAGCAATTTCTTAATTTATGATCAACTCTTCTTCACTGAAATCTACTTCACATGCTTTGAACATATGTGAACCAACCTTTCTCAGCATAGCTGGGACATCTTCATTTTCTGTTGTTTTTCCTTTATCACCTACAATCTTCTTGTTGATATTCAAATCATCATAATCAAGACCAATAGCTATGTTAGCACATGGATTGTTCTTCTCATGGTACTGACCAACCAACTCAGATGCATTCCTGAATGATTTCAGTTTCACCTTATTCTTCTCAATCTTTTTTCTTAACACAGCTTCAATCTCACTTGCACACTTCAGCTTGTTTTTCAGATATTCATTTTCTTGCTTGACTGACTCAAGCTCCACAAGCAGTAGATCCATCTTTTGCTTCTCACTCTCAAGCTTCTCATTAGCTTTTTTCAGCCTACTGACTTCCTCAGTTGCTGCTACTAAGAAAGTGTGTGGGTAAAATATCTCCACACTCATCTTTTCCATAGTCTCCTTATATTGACTAGCATTTAAATCAATGGTGGTTAGAGTTGGTACCTTTAATTTTGAGGTGGATGCTTCTCCATGCTCAAAAGACATAAGTGCATAGTTTCCAACCTCTTCATCACCATCATCAATATCAGTATCATCCCAACTCTTTCCTTCTGCAATATAAGCTTTTCCAAACTGCTTCTTCAACATAGCTTCATATTTTGCTGCCAGTTCCAGGTAAGCTTTATCCTTCTTCACCTTCTTAGGCTTTCTGCATTTAGTAGCAAAGTGACCCAACTCACCACAATTGAAGCACTTATCTTTGATCTATCCATATATTCTATTTTGTAGCCACCTTTGCTAGCTGAATTATACTAAGCTTTTGGTTTCCAATTGTTGTTATTGGAAGATTGTCCTTTACTTTTTAGGAATCTTGGATTCTTGACTCTTATGTTAGAAAATTTCCTAGCCAATTAAGCCATGGATTGATCCAATTTATCCAGCTCATCCAGAGTGTAATATTTATCTTCCTCCAACTCCAACACAACTTGCTTCTGAGGCCTTTTCTTCTTTTATTCCATAGCTTGAGTAACTGGAACTTGATCATGTCCCTATCTGTAGATTCCTCAACTCTTACCATGGGAGTGAAAAGCCCATTCTTGAGGATCTGAATGTATAATGGATTGGTCATCCTGATGAACAACAAAATTTTCTTTTTCCATAGTGTGTAGTTAGATCTGTCAAAGGTGAGGATTTTGATACTGCTCAGCTTCTGTGTATTCATTCTTCTAAGATCTTTAATCTGTTTGCTTTCATATTTTACTCATACCACTTGTTAGGTAATGAATAAAACACAGGGGTGAATGTGTTTTAGGTTATTTTACAGCTTCTTGAACTGTTATGAATGGTGAACAAAGTAATCTATCTTGTAAAGATAATATATTTTAACAGGAATAATAAAACATGTACATGAACACACTATCTTTCAAAACTCACTTAATTTTATATTAAAATCAAGTATGTCTTGCTACAAAATTTATGGGTTCTTTGTTGATAAAGAACTCAACTTCTCTCTTGAACGTTACAAGATTTTTTGATCTATTTGTTACAATTGAAAACAAAGCATCCAGTGTGTACTTTATAAAACAGTAAACACTGGTTTTACACAGCATGCAATAGCATGTACTAAATCCTACTTTAAATTAACTAAAACTTTTTATTTCTGGCTTAGTGTATCTTTGCAAATCGTGCATGTCTGTGACTTTACTTTTTCAGTTAATCTTGGCCTTTGATCTTGTACTCTTCAAGCTGCTTTTTGTAGACTCATCAAATCAGTGATTGATTTGTTTGTTGATTGATAATCTTGGATATTAAACTGATCTGCATTCTGTACTTGAGTTTATATCGAGATCTTCAGTTTGTTTTATAGAGAACTCGACATCTCGATAAGTATAATGGCTTATCGATATCTCTTATTGCTCTATAATTGGTTTGACTTATCGAAGTCTCACTACAAGAATAATATCAATAGACATCACACATTAGACATCGGTTAACTTTGCCACTGATGTTAAAAAAAATATTGACATCACCCCGTGTTTGTGTGATGTCTTTGTTCTTTGTAGACATCGGTTATAATTAAACCGATGTCTAGAATTCACCAAAAAAATAAAAATTTGCGCCCACCTTTTCTTTCCCCCGTTAGTGAAATTTTCATTCAGTTTTTAGTTCTACATTCCCCCCAATCCCAAAATTCTCCCCCCTTAACCAAATTTTGGTTCCCCCCAAATCAATCTTCAGACACAACAAAATCAAACCTCTCTCTCTCTCTTGAAACTCTCTCTCTCTCTCTCGATCGAACCTCTCTCCCCTCACAATCTCTCTGAACTCCGACCATCATCTCACCATCACAATCTCTCTCTCTCTCTCTCTCTCTCTCTCTCTCTCTCTCTCTCTCTCTCGAACTGGAACCTTTCTCTCTCTCTGAACCTCTCTCCGCTCTCAATCTCTCCGTTAAGCCTCTTTCAGTTAACCTATCTACTTCGGTAAGTGTTGTATCTACTTGAATCGAACTGGTCTTCTCTGCGAACACCAGTTTTAAAAGTTTAGGATTTTAGAATTCAAAACCCTAATTTTGTAAATTGGGGTTTTTCTAATTCGAAACCCTTATTTTTTTTATTAATTTAGTGTCTAAACTTGTTGCTTATACTTTTCTTCTTGTTGTATACAGGACCTAATCTGAGAAAAAGATTTAAAACTTTAGGTAATTTGGGTGTTTTTGGTTGTTCATGTGTATTTTTGTTTGTTTTTTTAATTTTTGTAAATTGTGTAAAGTTAACGATCCTTTCATGTCTACTGATTACATGGTATTCAATTCTTTCTTGTGATAATGAGCATGTTGGTAGCTAATTCCAGTATATATGTTTTTTTAAAAAAATAACTAATAGTTTACTAGTATTTTTTTATATCAATGGTATATAGCTAATTATGTCAAGGGGAACTGTGTTGGATATCTAATTGTATGAATTTCCCTGTATGTTTTTGTTAACAAATTGTTGTCACTAATTTGTACATGTTCAGCATTTAATTATAGTTGCTTATTGGTTTCAGGAAGGTCACAAGGTATGCTTGAACGTCTATGACTTGAGTCAAGGAATGGCAAGGCAGTTGTCAATGACTTTTTTGGGTAAAGTTATAGAAGGCATTTGGTAAGTTCCTGATTGTTTCATTTGTCTTCTCTTTGCATGTTCTTTGCCTGTGTAAGCTAAGATTCTATTTTCATGAAAATTTAACTTTTTATCTTTATGTTATGCATTTAGTTCTGGCATTTCATTATCTTAACTATTTTAGTATCTCGAATCGGTGCAGTCCACTCGGTATGATAAAAAGACCCCTGTCCTTTGTTACTAGACTTCTGGTGCTTACAATCTGTGATGTCTTTGAACAAGCATTTATCGAAGTATTGCAAGTTTGATTTTTTCCAGGTTGTTTTTGCTGGATTCTTTGCTGAATCTGTTGCCCAAAGAATAAGTGATTGTAAACCAAAGGTACTGATAACTTGCAATGCTGTCATGCGAGGGTCTAAGCTGATACGTCTCAAACAGATTGTTGATGCTGCACTCACAGAATCATCGAAGAACGGGTTCTCTTTAGTTATGTTTTCTTTTGTTAAAGAAAGACCGAGTACATGAAATAGTGTAACCTGTTCGAGTCACAATATGAAATATGTGACCACTGATTGATTTGCTGATATGATTCTTTCTAGTTAGGGACTTGTTGATTCTGATACCTTACCACTAAATGTCTCAAGAGAAATGCTTCAGTAGCACAGCAGTTTGAAGACGATAAAAAAGAAACTCAGAATATCTTTTTCATGAGTTTCTTGAAAAATACTAATTACGTGAGTTTTATGTGCTAATTACTAATTACGATCTACCAAATACTCATGCATTCATTGAAATAACTTTTTACGGTTCTAAAAACTCTTATGAGAGCGGCCTAGTTACTGCTTCCTGTCTGTCTATGAGCAGTTCACCAAGTACTGCATACATAATGACTTTCATCTTTTCCACCCTTTAACTCCTTGATACATAATATATTTAAGTTTCTATCATGCACTTTAATTAAAGCCATTCCATGCCAGGGATGAAAGTTTATAGCACTGAGGAGAAGGAATTGATTATGGAACCAACACTGAAGTGGGCAGGGAACCCTAACATTCTTGTAGCAGCCAAGGCATATGGATTGAAAGCCACTGTTCAGGTAGTCTTAATTCATTTCTTTTAGATCCCACTACCAGCTGGGAAGAGCACAAGAGTACACCTACACACACATATATTAAATGGTATTGCTTTGACTTACATGATCTCTCTCTCTCTCTCATACACACACACACACACACATTTCTTCCCCATATTATTGTGAATTCTAATTCCTGAGAGTGTTTCAGGTGGTTGACTTGCAGGTATTTGCTTCTCCACGTATCACCCTGAAGCCACTGGTTCCATCATTCCCTTGTTTTGCAAAAATATTAGTGTCTCTTATGGAGAAGGTGAGGTGTATTGTACAATATATTTATTTTACCGTTATGCTTAATTATATGTCAACATGAAAAAGTCTTTTTACGCTATCTACGGTTATAATCCTTTTTAGAATCTTTCTACTAGTATTTAACTTTTTCTTCATAGCAAGTTCTTGCATTAGTGTTTGTTATTCTCTCATTCTGGAAGGAATCTGACGATGCACTTTCCCAAATACATAATTTATCAAACAAGAATGTAGTGAAAAGATGCTATATATTAATGTCACTTCTTCTTTGTCATTGTAAATGACCTCACAAATGTTTAAACAAGCTTCTTATCGTATCTCTCTCGCACTGTCTTGAATTTACAATCATGCAGCCTCATGTTGACTTTGGACTAAAGTTGCTCGGAGCAGATGCTATGTCCATCCCGGGCCTGTATAGCGTTGTCCAGGTGTGTATAATCTTGTCTATGTTTTGCAGTAATATTTTTAGTTAGCATTGGAATTTTTCTTACTTTTCCTTAGAACAATATTTTTTTTCTTTTTTTCCTAATAGTTTCCTGGTGCCCTTGGTTTCTGCTCACTAGCGTAACGTAGCACTTGCTACTTACCGGAAGTTACATGAATTTATCTTAGCTACTTTGAGCATGGAACACAAAATCCATTTGACGAGCCCAGCCCTTCCAATCTGAGAAAATTATGAATTGATGATATCAAAACCCAAAAATGATTATTCAGTCGCATCTTCATACTCTACATAATCTGAAAAATCTATTAATCTGTTTATCTTGTGCTAGTCTCTAGTTTTGTGTTTCCAGTTGTGCTCTAGATCAGTTTGGTAATAAATCAATTATGTCTGCTGCAAGCTTTTCGGCTCTGGTGGCTGGATCCACCTATGTTGGCTTAAAACCTAGCCCGCCAAAGCTGATTCGAATGGATCTAAAACTCACTGTATGAAGGTACTTTGATCGGAACTTGTATTTTTGTTTTTAATTTTTTTAAGCTGCTTATATTACCACCTTTTGTACTGCTTATAGTTGGCTCTCATTTGTGTGTAAACAGACTTGGAATCCGATTGATAACAAGAATTTGCTATTTGCATCCACTCTTTATCATAATTTAAATTATGTTGTAAACTTTCAGTTTAGCAGGTGTATTATTTCTTGATAGTTGATAGTGATAGAAATTGGACTCCAATGGTAGAAACTGCATATTTTTTATATAGAAAATATTCAATGTGTGTCCGATGTTATCAAATTTTCTATAAATGCATTCCAAATTGTGGCACTGATGAATAATTTTGTTCAATCTTGAAATTGCCATCTCTGGAGATGAACTTTCTGTTTTTTTTCTCTCTTGCATGCACAAAATCATTATATAAATCAATGGCTTGAAGCAATACTCTGTGGTCTGAAGTTTTTTGTTAAGCAGGGGTTGAAATACTGATCTCTTGTTCCGAACATTTTTGTCTACAGCTGGGGTATGTTTATCGCGAGAATAGCAGAATTCCTAACTACTACGATGGGAGGTACTGGACAATATGGAAGCTTCCCATGTTTGGTTGCACGGACGCATCTCAAGTCCTCC
Source organism: Apium graveolens (assembly GCF_009905375.1). Lineage (NCBI taxonomy): Eukaryota > Viridiplantae > Streptophyta > Magnoliopsida > Apiales > Apiaceae > Apium > Apium graveolens. The sequence continues at coordinate 68,559,342 of NC_133647.1, forward strand.
ATGAAATCGCGGAATGCAAGAAGGCATATCCTAGTGCTTACATCCGGTGCCTGGCTTTTGATAACAATAGGCAAGCTCAATGTATGTCGTTCGTCATCCAAAAGCCCACAACCACCTCCTAGATCCTCTACTCCTTGAAAAAGTTGCAATGCGACCCTGTTCTGCTTCTGTATGTTCTGCTTCTACATGTTCAATGAAATCAATGAGTGATTCCATAGGGGTAATTCAAAATTTCCTTATTCTAAACTACTTATAGTAGTTATTATTGCTAAAAGGAATTGGTTGTACATAGTTGCTTGTATTAGTTATGTTGTCATACTCAACAATTTTCATTAGACTGAATGTCTTTAGTTGGTTTCTGGAGAATGTAATAGTTTAGATTTCAGATCATATGTTTTACTATTTTGGTTGACGTTCTCAGACAACAATTACACAATTAGTGATGTAAAACTTTACATAATTTGGTCTATAAACTTCTTACACATCACTTTCAATTAAGAAAAGCTGATGTCAAAAAAGATAATGTACATCACTTTAAGGTAAAAAACTGATGTCAAAGAAATCCAAGTTCAAGTTTAAATGAAATATAGAAATCACTTTGTTTAAGATTAAACTGATGTCAAGTAACATTATAAACATCACTTTTAACCAAACAAAACTGATGTCAAAAAATACAATGTACATCAGTTTCAGACAAACAACTGATGTTAAAGACTAACATGTTCAAGTCTAAATGATACATAGACATCACTTCATTCTAGAAAACACTGATGTCTATACGCTAAATTAGACATCACCTTTCATTAAAGAAAGAGATGTTTAATATATCATTTTACATCACCTCTGTCAAAATTATCGATGTTTTTGTGACAAAAAACATAGCTCAATATATGTTTAATATGTTTTAATAGGTGTAATTTAGTTATTAAATAATTTTGTTATAGCATTTTTTGTAAAAAATCATCACATAGACATCAGTATTTTTCACTAAAATCGATGTTTTTGTGACAAAAAACATAGCTCATGATATGTTTAACATGTTTAATTAGGTGTAATTTAGTTATTAAATAATTTACTTATGGCATTTTATGTAAATAATCAACATATAGATATCTGTTTTTTAACTAAAATCGATGTCTAATCGAGTATAGACATAGGGTATTCACCGATGTCTAGAATAGACATCACCGACATCAACATCGGTTGGGAAACAACATAGACATCGGCCAAAAAGCGATGTCTATGGACTTTTTTCTTGTAGTGTCTCTGAGTTCTGTATAAGAGAATTTGGCTTGTTGAGGTCTCTAATCTTCATGTCTTCATTTTGGCTTATCGATATCTCTGAGTTTTCTAATGAAGAAATGACTTGTCGATATCTCAGAGTTCTCTAGTGATAATTAGACTTATCAATATCTCATAGATCTCTAGTGGTATTTTGACTTATCGATATCTCTGAGATCTCTAGTGATATTTTGACTCGTCGATATCTCCAATCTTCATGTCTTCATTTTGGCTTGTCGATATCTCTGAGACTTCTCTATAAGCTTTTTTTGACTTCTCGATTAGTCATTCTGGAGTTCTCGAATGACTTCACCATAAGACTTAATCTGTGATTTGTAGATTTCTTGACTTAGAATATTTTTCCTAAAACAGATTTATTCAACTCCAAGCTTCTTCACATTGTCTCTGAGGCATGATCTTCATGATCTTTTCCCAGAGTTTATTCTTAGGCTTGAGACTGTTTACAGAAAAATACTCAAGTCTAATCTATTTACACTTTTACAGACTTAAGTGATATAATACAAAATGCAAACTTTGATTATCATACAACTTACTTAGGGCTGTCAATTTGACTTAGTCTTGTTATAGTACAGGCATGTCTTGCACAACAGTGAGCTTGAAGAAGAGGTCTATGTGGAGCAACCACTTGGCTTTATAGATCCTGAGTTTGAAGATTTTGTCTATTTTCTCTTCAAGGCTCTTTATGGTCTTAAGCAAGCACCAAGAACATGGTATGACACTCTCTTATAATTTCTTCTTGGAAATTTTTTTACTAAAGGTGTCATGGATAAGTCTCTGTTTCATAAAAATCATAAAAATGATATCATACTTGTGCAAGTCTATGTTAATGACATTATATTTGGGTCTACGAATGATGCACTATGTGCAAGGTTTGCTAAGCTTATACAGAGTAGGTACGAGATGGGTATGGTGGGTGAGTTAAACTTCTTTCTTGGACTTCAAGTGAGTCAGAAGCCAGATGGTATCTTCATTTGTCAAACAAAGTACATCAGAGATCTTCTGAAGAAATATCAGTTGGAAGATTCAACACCTGGCTAAGACTCCGATGATAAATGCCATAAAACTTGATCAAGACAAGTTTGGTAAGAAGGTGGACATCACTCATTATCGAGGCATGATTGGATCATTACTCTACCCGACTGCAAGTCGCCCATATATTGTGTTTGCTACATGCTTGTGTGCACGGTTCCAGGCTGATCCGAAGGAATCTCATCTGATAGCCATCAAAAGAATTTTCAGATATCTGAAGAGTACACCTAATCTAGGTATCTGGTATCCTAAAGATACTGACTTTGATCTCATTGGCTTTACATATTCTGATTATGTTGGTTGGGAGAAGATTGGTTTCTTGGTTTAGTAAGAAACAATATTCAGTTTCTACATCTACTGCTGAGGCTGAGTATATTGTTACTTGAAGCTAATGTTCTCAAATTCTTTGGATGAGAAACCAACTCCGAGACTATGGACTTGATTTGAAGAATATTCCTATCTACTGTGACAACACAAGTGCCATAGAAATCTCAAAAAATCATGTTCAGCATTCAAGGACCAAATATATTGATATAAGGTATCATTTCATTCAATGGCATATAATGAATGGTATTTATGAACTTCACTATGTTCCAACAACGGATCAAATTGCAGACATTTTCACGAAGCCACTTGATGAAGTTACCTTCAATAAGTTGGTTAGTGAACTTGGTATGTTGAATTTGTCCAATTAATTGGAAATCAACAAATGCAATTTGGTGCGGGTAAACTTTACCACCCCTGTGATGATGCGTTGAGGGGAAAGTAAGTTTACATATCTATTTCATTATATATATCCATGTTTGTAAACTTGTTTTGAAGCTAACTGATTACCATGCGTTACATGTTATATGCTAGTGGTAAGTAAGTTAGAGATTTCGATGCAATATATGAGTTGTTTTTACATGTTAAATGTTTACTCTAATGCAAATACTCATGATATTGATATTTATTTTAGCACCACACATCTCAATTTTATTTGCACTCTGATCTAAGATCCTTTAATCTTTTTTGTGATCTATCATAACTCTGATTTATAGGTTTAGATCCTGCTTTAGATCCTGTGCAACTAGTTTGAGTACTCTGTTTATATTCTGTATGATTGTATCATGTTTTCTGAGTAATTCTATATGATTTTTGAGCTTCAGACCCTAGGTAACTCTGACAACAGATTCCTTGGACTATATGATTCTCCGTCTTTGCTAGAACAACTCTGTCTGTTTTGTGTTAGAATAAATATGCAGCATGACTAGTGATAGTTGTGATATGTTTATGTCAGGAGTATTTTTTAATTGGTTCAGACTTGTGTTGACTAATCAATTGGTGCATACTTGTTGAATGTACTCTTGGCATAAATGATTAAATGTTATGACTTATGTGTTGATCATGTGTGTAACTGTGATGATCTTGTTATGCTTATACTCTGTTCTGGATATAAGATCTTGCTATATTTCTTATACTCCGATTACCTTATGCAAGTCTTATAAGTTTGAAACACTGTTCACTCCCTTTCCTCTATAGTGTTTATCTGTATTGGACTAACTTGAACCGTTTTGAGCTAATAAGATTTGATTGAGTAGCATTGTCAAAAGAATCAGAAAGCATAATCATCTGAGATATCCTTCATGAATCCATATTGTGTGGTAAGTAAAGGTAAAAGATCTTTGGTCAAGACCACTATGTTCTTGATCATTAAATTCTCTGATATTGTACTTCGGATATTTGTGATCTTCAACACCCTTAGTGGTTTTAGGAACTGACTATGAGCCTATCAAACTTTATAGGTTCTAACCCAAGTCATTAGAACCAAACACTTCTCAAACAGTAATCCATTACATTACTCTGATATATCCCCCATATTTTACTCTGATTCACTTAATTTTCTTGAGATATCAACTTAGTGATCAGAAAAAATTACCACTTAGTATTGAAATTGAGTTGAGAATGAGGGAGATAGTGCCAAAAAGCATCACATAAGGAAGGAAAGGTCAACCCTACAACTCTGTCTCTCACAAAGAAATGGATTATCTATAACCTGAGACATCTGTAAGCCCACTTGTATTCTCTCAAAAGGACATGGAGCTGAAAAAGGCATATAAACAGTTACTAGGTGCATTCTCCCAACAGAATGTTATCTATTGAAAATTTGCCTGTCAACCAGGGCATCTGTATGAGAGTTAGTACCCCTTGATTAAAATATTTCTAATGCACATGTGAGATTCACACACACAAGGAAGGTATTGACGCATCAATCATTGTTAAACCATATCAAGGTCAATGTCAATGGTTAAAATCCTGAATTATGTTTCTGCTCTTTATCTATGATCTTGAATGAGAACATATGGTCCTGGAAGTTGCTCGATCTTAATTCCCGTATCCTAGTCTATGATATGTGAAATGATCTTGGACTCTGATTTTTGGGTTAAGATCTTGGAGACTTTGATAAATCCTCACAGACTTCAGAAAAAATCTTTGATCCCTAATGGTATGTCATTGATCATTGGTTATCTTCCCAGAATTCAAATTTGGAAATGATTTTGACTTTGTCAAAATTGCAGCTCGTAAAAAAGGACTCGGATATTATCTAACGAGTTTATGAGGTATACTTCTTAATGGAAGTTGAGGTATATCAGGAATTCTGCCACTTAAAAAAGAATCCTAATTTCCCCTTTTAGAAGGAACATTTCGGAATCTCTTGACTGAGAGTTTCCATCCTTGAAGGTGGAAGGCAACTTTTCTATGAATAGGATTTTCTTGAAGGTACACTTGGATGTTTGGAGCTTTGAGTGAGCGACACACTGTGAGACTGAGTGACAAACACTTGAGTGTAAAGTGGAGTGAAATACAATGTGAGATCACTAAATAGAAATAACACACTTGCACTGTGAGAAATTGTTAGAACATATAATCTTTTCACTTGGTTGTTTGATCCTAAGATTCCACTCTGATACACTTTGAAGGATTACTCAACTAAGGGGAGAGATTACACAAAAGAGATTATCAGGATTCAATAGTTTTTTCTGAAACTAAGAAGGGGAGTTTCCAACTTTATTGTACTAAGGAGGGGATTCTTCAGAAGAGGAGTTTCCAAATTTATTGTACTAAACAGGGGATTCTTCAACTTAGGGGGAGAGATTATTGGGTTTCGATATTCTGAGTTCCAAAATGTTTTCTATATGCTTTATGGGAAAATATGAAGATTATTGAAGACCGTATTTGGAAGACGTATCTATCTGCAACTTTACATAAGGGAGAGAAGAATCTGTTCTCTACTGAAGCAGAATGTGTATAGAAGATGCGGTAGATATAAGATTGCATTATTTCCAAGTCCAGGATTGAAAGTTGAAAGCTAATTGAAGACTTTTGGTTATGGTTAGTTGAGTTATCCTCCAAACTGTTTCTTCTCCATTATTATTTAACCTTCAGGTGTAACAGTCAAATAGGGGAGTGTTAGGTCCAAAAGGTACATACAGAGGGGGGTAAATGTATGTTCTTCGTTTTCTAAAATTAATTGTAGCGGAATATCAAAATTAAAATGAATTTAACACACAAAGAGATTCTGGGTAAATATTATTTTTATTCAAAAGTATAAATACCCGGAGGTTTGCTTACAACTTCAATTATAAAGATCAGAAGCAACAAATATAAAAAGAACCAAAGCAATAAGTTATAAATCTAGGGTTCTTTTTATCACTCTAAAAATCAAAAGCTCCTATCAAAAGGTATTAAATACAATTAAGAGAGCTTTAAATAATGAGTGTTGCAAGTCAATAAGGCTTTAAATGGTGTGGAACAAATTGTATATGACCTATCCTGGTCAAATCAAGTTTTCAAGAAGTGTTGAGTTTATTTTTCAAGAGCTTCGCACTGTTGTAAAAATGGAGAGATTCATATTCAATTTGCATCTATTTGGTTATATAGATTGATAGGCTGGAGAGATAAGATGGACATGTGGCAGCACCAGGACCCAGTAATTTAAATCAATACAGCTTACAAAAACATTTCTTGCGTCCACTGCAGCTTCACTTTATTTACTTGCGATTAGGAGAAGTAAAATGACATAGAAAATATTTGATCACTTAATTTACTTGCGACCTCACCTTGCCCCTTAGCTTCTATTTGCAAATCACACATATAACGACTCGTGTATATTCTTTTATTTTTATTATATTCAAAGTGTAATAAAGGTTTAAATAATTAAATAAAATGTGTGTAATGCTTTTGGCAGCAATTATTGATTGATATTTAATTATTTGTGATATGTTGACATGTGGGATTGAATTGTGTCATTTATTAGTGAGTTATACGACTTTATTTCGCTTGTAAAAGTGAATTTATTGCAGTTTTAATTCCAAAAATATTTGGATGGTTTCTAAAATTGGTTTTATAATTTTATAAATTCAACAATTATTTCTAGGACTTTATAAAATTGAGAAATCATATTTCATTAATTATTTATTTTTAATAATTTTCTGATTGTGTTTATGTGTAAAATCCATATTTAATTCAAGAAATTTTCAAAAATCATGAAACTCATATTTTATTAAGTTCGTATTATTATGAGAATTTTAAAATTGTTTTGGGAATTTTCGAAATTTATTTCACCCGCGCGTTGTTTCATTTAATGGTTAAAAAGCGGGTATAAATTGTGTTTTAAAAGAATTATTTTTAAAATTTCAAAAAAATATGTTTTAATTACTGTGGGATATTTCTGACCTTTTTAGACTAGTTGGGATTTATTTCGATATGTTTTCAATTACACTCTGTTCGTTAAAAATATAAAGTCGGGATAAAAGATCGGGTCGGGTATTCAAGGATACGTGTTTATAAATCAACACGTATCCTGTTTTTGCAGCACACGTATATAACGACTCGTGTATATTCTTTTATTTTTATTATATTCAAAGTGTAATAAAGGTTTAAATAATTAGATAAAATGTGTGTAATGATTTTGGCAGCAGTTATTGATTGATATTTAATTATTTGTGATTTGTTGATATGTGGGATTGAATTGTGTGATTTATTAGTGAGTTATACGATTTTATTTCGCTTGTAAAAGTAAATTTATTACAGTTTTAATTCCAAAAATATTTGGATGGTTTCTAAAATTGGTTTTATAATTTTATAATTTCAATAATAATTTTTAAGACTTTATAAAATTGAGAAATCAATATTTCATTAATTATTTATTTTAAATGATTTTCTAGATTATGTTTATGTGTAAAATCCATATTTAATTCAGGAAATCTTTAAAAATTATGAAACTCATATTTTATTAAGTTCATATTATTTCGGAATTAATTTTACCCGCGCGTTATTTCGTTTAATGGTTAAAAAGCGGGTATAAATTGTGTTTTAAAAAATTATTTTTAAAATTTCAAAAAATTATGTTTTAATTACTCTAGGATATTTCTGACCTTTTGAGACTAGTTGGGATTTATTTCGATATGTTTTCAATTACACTCTGTTCTTTAAAAATATAAAATCGGGATAAAAGATCAGGTCGGGTATTCAAGGATACGTGTTTATAAATCAACACGTATCCAGTTTTTGCAGCACACGTGTGACTGCCATATTTCTTCCCTTAAACATCAATTTCCCTTTGCTCTCGGCTGTGCCTTTCGAACAATCTCGATTTTCTCTCTGTTCTCTCTTTTGCTCCTTATTTCTCTTGTTTCCTCACCTCCACTTTCTTCCTCGGTTTTCTCGGTGTTGTCCGATTACCGCCGTGGTTCCGCCGCCGCCTTTATCCGGTGAGCTTGGTGGTTTACTGGTTGTATGTATATATATATATATATTCATGTATATATGTGCGTACTTGTGATTTTGGTGGTGTGTTGCCTGAGTTTCCTGTGTAGCCTTGTTTTTATTGTCGTTTTCCGGTTGCCCTGTGCTTTCCGTTCGTGTCTGTGTTGTGTGCGTGCTTGTGCGCGTGTGCTGTTGAAATTTTTATTTATTTAACTTAATTATTTTCTGCAGGGAATTGGTTGAGTTGAATTTTGTGAAATACAATACATAATTTCATGCAGAAAGTATTTCGATTAATCGGCGAATTTTTGGTTGGAATCCGAATTACCGGGTACCCCGAGAATTTTGTCGTCGTACCGCGATGATTCATTACGGGCGGACGGTGGACGGCGATGACGTTGTTCTGAGTCCTAAATTTTATAAATAAATAAAATGATTTACGGAAAATACTTTTGGATTTAAATAATTAATTATGAATGGTGTTGTGATGTATGTTGTATAAAATGGTGGAGTTGATATTGTGGATTGTTGTAATTGTTGACGTCGATTGTAATCGACGGGAAGTCTTATAAACAAATGAGTGCTGCCAAAATTTTCTAAAAATGTATTTATAAACGTACGTATTTATATTATGCGTGTTACCCCTATTTGTGTTCGGATTACGTGATTATGTGATTATGTGTATAATAACTATACGAGTCGGGCTATCAGATTGGGTTATTAGGATTTGAGGATATCAAGCATGTCGGTATAAATGAATAGGTTATTATGTATTTGTAGATCCCAATCGAGTTTCCCCAGGACCAAATTCATCGTGAAAGCTACTTAGGGTTTTGTAAAGCGTTGCAAGGCAAGTACCCCTGACCATTCTTTTATGGTTCAGTACATATGAATAGCGAAATGTTTTATTCTCGTAATGGAACAAAAACGTTTTAAGTTACGTATCCCCTGTAGTTATAAATCACTGTTTTCAAATTGTTTTGGGGGAAAGTAATTTCGAAAGGTACCTATCTCGAATGAAATAAATTGCGAAATGGATTTTATATGTGTGCTGGTTAAAAAAATGGTTTTGAAAATGAGATAGGTACAAGTGTTTTAAAAACTGGATAAAACGATCAGATATGGGATACATAGGGGCCAGAGTAGGCCTATTGAGGTGGCGTAAGAGGCTAATTCGGTTGCGCACAACAGGCTTAAATCTCAAAGTAGTCACTGAACTCGTGATCATATATCAAAAAGACCACTCTAGTTATTGGGGACTCGATTGCACCACTCTAGTTGAGAGTAATGACAGTCCCGTTAAATTTTAACTGTTGACCAAACGAAAAGCTGTTGACTTTGATATGTATATTTGATTTGTTTAAATAAGGACCAACTTGCAAATGACTAGATAAATATAGAATTTACCATTTATATAAACAACAGTTTTAAAGCCATTTAACACATATAACTGATACATACACACACCTATAAAAGATACACATTTATTAACAATAAGATTTTATTTTGAAACGATAGTCATACAAAAAACATAAAACAATATTGTCCCATAATGGAGGCAACTATTGCTTGGGTTGCTGAAGGATCACAGGTTTCTTATACATGTGTTTCTCTACCTTCGAAATTTGCCACCCAAGCGTTTTGCAAGAAAAATTAAGATGGCTCTGGCAATGTCTTCAAGGAGATTAGATGATGTATTCAAGGAGCTTAGATCAATCTTGTAATTTGAAACTTACAATTAAATATCTGTGTTGGAAGGTATTTTGTTTGGTTGAATCAGTCGTAGCACCAGTATCAAAATAAGAATTTGCTTGCTTCCCAGTTAATGCATCCACCAAATATTTAGAGTCTGACTCAAAGATACAATTGGTTGTCCTCCATTCTTTCATCCATGACAAGGACTTCTTCAAGCTTAAAGCCTCTACCATCCTAGACTGTATACACGGTTGCACAACATTGCTTCTAGCCCAGAAAAAGCTATCACACTCGTCTCTAATCACGCTTCTCAGACCCATGTTCGTGGTACTGGAGTCATACGCCGCATCAATATTCACTTTAATCCAATATGTAGGTAGTTTAAGCCGCGTTCGAGCTCCCAGATTCTGCTGCCTGTTAGCATTGTTTCCAACCTCCCTAGCTTTCCTCCAATTAGCCGATAAATTCATTATCGGTCAATATCAGTCAATAATTTGCTTTCAATGATCCGATATCACATAATTCAAACATGGCTTCAATCTATTCGCCATAACTTTCGACACAATACGTATAGCACATTGTATAGCACATTACAAATATCAGTGAGTTAGCATGGTTGAACGACTAACATGATCACATATCTGCACTACAGATATATACACACATATTTGTATAATAATGTGTATATATGTCATAACTTAGTTGGATGTATATTTTCAGAATAATATATTTTTTAATCATTTGAGGACAGTCAACTATACCACATGGCCTTCCGTTAGGTCAACAGTTAATATTTAATGGAGTTGTCATTACTCTCAACTATAGTGGTGCAATCGAGTCCCCGATAACTAGAGTGGTATTTTTGATATATGACCCTGAGTTAAGTGACTACTTTGAGATTTAAGCCCGCACAATATATAACCGATTAGTCCAACAGGACAGAGACCTAGCTAGTCTCTGAGTTCCGGAACAGGTAAATGGGATGGCAGTTAGAGCCGTCTGGTGTTGATAGCCTGATCAGCTGTCTTCACATATCCGTTATGTATCTGATTTGGATTTGTGATTCCTGTAAGGGTATAAGTAGTTGATACAGCGGTTTTATATTTATGAATAGCATGCTAAAATTGGACTTTGGTATTTACACAACACACTACTACGTTGTTTTGATAAAAGCATGCTAGTTATTGATATCTAGTTATCTCCGATATTCTTTATATAATGTTGATATCATGATTACAGCTCTGTTCCTATTATTGTTACATTAGTGTTTTTATTCCGTTATTCATATGTTGGTACTGCTGAGCGATTATGCTCACCCTTGCAAACTGTTATGTATATCTCGCAGATGCCTAGAAGACCAGTCAGACATACCCATGTTCCCTCCCCTTCAGGACTCGGCTCCTCTGAGGTAGTTTGTATCAGACCATGAGGTCTGAGGAGTTGCTGAATAAAGTTAGAGTGTGTTAGATGCGGAATAAATGGTTTGTAATACTGTGAATCATACTTGAACCTGGATCGGATCTTGATTTGGGGTCAAGTTAGTATATTTTAATAATAATCTTGTTGTTTATATTTTGGTAATTGTGTTTGGTGACGTCAACTTCTGACTCCGGGGTTGAGGCCGTCACAACACATACCTGCGACCTTGGTTTCCAGGAGGGTACATTACCTTAAAAGATTTGAGGCTATTATTTACTTGCGACTCGAGCTCCTAGAGTAGCAAGGGAGATCAATCTGCCTTAAAAAAAATAGCCCACAAGAGTTACTTGTGATGTATTATCCTGAGTTCCATTACTTGCGAAACTGGATGGAAACAAAGCTTGTTTATTTTTTTATTTAATAAAGCACACATGCATGCATTATTCTGCTTTCTTTTGATCAACACAGCCAGGACGTAATGTGCGAGCCACGCGCGAGAAACAAGGCAGCAAGAGACTCATTGCATGCGCTGATCTTGCCCCACAGATTAACCAAAACAGCCTGCGTTTCTTTTGTTTATTTGCTCCTGGGTCCCACGGTTTGTACGAAATGAAGCTGCCAATTCTTCAATTATTTGCATTGTACACTGACTCTCTTTTTGTTCATTTGATAATCAAACACATGCATTTATTTTGTTTAATTAACAACCGAATGGTTGTGTTTCTTTTATCCATAAATCCGGATAAACCAACTGCATGCAAAATTCGGATGGTAAAATTATATAAATAAACAAACATTTGATGTTTAAAAATTAAATAAATTAATGAAATATTAGTTTTCATTTATTTATTTAAATTATAAATCAAATATAAAATTATTTATTTAAAAACTATTGTTGATATAATAATTAAATAAATAAATGAATTGATTTCCATTTATTCATATAATAAAAATCAGCCACTGATTAAAAATAAATCCTGTAAATTCTCGGGTTGTACTCCTATGTATCTCCAAGCCTTCTAATCTCCGGGTTTTCGTAACTTAAAATATTTCCAGTCTTCTCGAGTACAAAAACCACTTAACAGTATTTCTTAAAATAATACTCCGTTTCCTTTCACGGATCACTGACGTTTAGTGCAAGGGTCTGGTTCACAGACGACTAGTTCCGCTCTCAGGCCTTCATATTATACCCGTACAAACCACTGTTAAGTCTTCTACCAAATATAAGCAACTTCACTAGGAATCCTTGAGGTCTTCACATTGATTCTGATAACTACTTCGAATGAATCTAAACTTATTCCTCCAATGCCTGAACGTATTAATAAACTTCATACGGATCACTGTTGACGTCTTCTTCACTGTTGACGTCTTCTTCACTGCAGCTAACAAAACCTTTTGTGTATGTGCCCAATAAACAATCTGTACTGATTCTAGTGGAATATAGATTGTAACACCCCCAAATCCGGGGTCGGGGATTCGGGTTGTCACGAGTTTCATTTCCCTTATCCATACTTAATCTTAACAGTCAATCAACTGTTGCGTACTGTGACCCCACAATATACACACACACACACCACAAGTTATAGTCTCAGAGATGAATACCAAAATAACACAAGTCATTTTATTCCACAATTATAAACCATTACACCTTAAAAGGGTTTCTGAATAAATTTACATATTCTTTGCCATTATTACAATTCATAAGTATACATAAGTCTGGTACATCAAAAATTGAAAGTCTAGCCTATTGGTAGTTCCTACCTCAGCTACAACGGCATCAACGCCTACAGGAAACTGCGGAACATTTCCTATCCGCTCACGAATTGGGAGCTTGGTCCTGTTCATCTTGTCTATCTGTTGTTGTGTGATGAAAGAAGAAAGCAAGGGTGAGCAACAAGCCCACCGAAATAATATGTATAATAATTAACAATATATGAGCATTCTCATAGTACTCATGAAAGTCTTGGTCAAGAAGAAATGAACCAAGCTGATATCTTAACGCGACCAAGTCGTAAAATTTTCAGTATATATATATATACATATATACTTTTCACAATCTTTGAAATCCTCTGACATGTATAATATACACAGAGTTCCAGTTTAAAACTGTATAAAAATATCGTTGCAAGGTGATCTCATATATCTAACCTTGTCTCAACGTTTTTCTGAAAATCTTTGACATGCATAAGATGATATAAGTTTAAAAGATGAAGTTACAAGATACTCCAATATACTTATATCTTTTCCGAATACTACTTGAACTACCACCGTTCAAGTTATAATTAGTTTCAAAAGTTCATCACACTGATGAGACTACAAGATAAGACTTGAATAGATTCAATCTTTGAAATATCATTTGAAAGAAATGAAGTTACGAGATACTTCATTAAGTCCCGATATATATATACACCTATATATATATACATTTCATACACTCCTTGAAAACCTTTGTTGTGAAAATTATAAACAGAGTTGCAATATCCAATGAATTTGGAAAGGAGAAAACCTTGGCATAAACCTGATATCTTGCTGATCAGGATAAGATACCAACAAGTAACATTTTCTACTAGTAGATGGACGAATTCCCCACTGATCAGCACCCTAGCCGCATTAGGACCTATGCTGGACTGCCACTCAGCCACTTACGCATTGATGGACTCCCACTGAGCCACTTACACTTACATGGACGCCCACTGAGCCCATGTTGCTTATGCCGACTCAAATAGATGGACTTACTTCCCGAACGTTGGGTAAGTAATCAATTCATTTATCAAAACAGCAGCCTCGTTGCGAATATAAATATATCCCAGAGCCGGATCCTTTAGATTTTTGAGCGAGTATTCAAGTCCCCTTCAAAAAGGAAGATCTTAAATCTAAAAATGAGTTTTGGGATCCGCTCTAACTTTTAAAAATCAATTTGAAGACTAGAAAACATTTTTAAGAATGTTTGGAGTAATGCTGATTTAATGAAATAAATCAGTCCCGATATATTAGAAAATATCTGAATATTATTATTTAAATAATATTCTCATAAAGGATAATCTCTATAAAAATAATTGAAGTAGAAGTTTTAAAACTCATACTTGAAATGAATAATAAATAACCAAAGATATCCTTATACGAAAGTACGATCTTTATTTGAATAATCGAAAATAAGTTTGATTATCAAAACATTATTTTTTAATAAAATAAAGAATATAATTTAATAAAATAAGCGGAGTCATAAGTCCTCGATTGAATATTCAAAATAATATTCATTAAATAAAGTAAGTGGAGTCATAAGTCCTCGAATGAATATTCAAAATAATATTCATTAAATAAAAATAAAGTTATCGAATAAACCTTATTCGATTAATAGTTTTGAAAACTATATCAATATATATATATATATATATATATATATATATTATACTCAGGAACATCGATTCCCGGTTTCGAAAATGTTCACCTTTGGGTACCCTATACTAAGGGTATACGCAACTACTGCTTATCTCTAGCATAGGTATTATGCAACTTATAAGCATTTGAATCAACAATTAGATATCAAGATTACGAAACAGGCATGCATATATACCATATCAGCATGCTCCAATATATTGTAAAATTTGCTAATAACAATCATGCACTTATCACAAGATAATGCATATACATATATTTACATCACAACAACAGTATAACGGGTAGAAAACTTGCCTAAGTGTTCCCGGATAGACTTAAGCTTAGAGTGTGTCCGATAACCTATGAACAGCAACATAAGTCGGGATTAAACCTCGGTCGCTTAAGAAACTAGACTTTAACCAATTGAACCCTAACGTTCGCTTATGGTCACTTCTACGCTTAACGAATCACATAAGTCGTTCGAGTACCCTCGGCTCCACCATTTTTAATAAATTAACCATTAAGAATTTTAAAGCGATTCTTTCGCGAGTGATCTACCAACTAACTAATCCACCTTACATAATTGTTTCACACTCCAATTAGTCATTTAAGGGCCTTAACCAAGGTTTCAAAGTAAGGCGAGGGGTAATGGTTCGTTCGCGAAACGCCGTTACTTAAAACGGTCGTTTCTCCTAAACCGTACATCGGATTCAAGTGAACCACACATCAAAACGAAGCTCGTAACATGAACTATCTAAACATGGCAATGGTCAGAATCTAACAGTGAGTTCACGGGTCCTGAGGTTAAGAACAAAACAGTCTAAGCTAAATCGGGCATTACGGCGGCTATGTTTACGCGATTTCCCAAATTTTACCATTCCAAACCATATCAATCCAACTACCTATCAACAACAACTCAAGATACACATCAATGCTACTGATTTCAGTCATAATAAGCCCAAGAATCTCAATTTAATCCAATATCATACTATCTTCAAATTCAACCAAACTACTAAATCAAACAAGGTTCAATTCATCCATAAACATTTAAACTACTACTCCTCCATTAACAATCATCAACACCTCAATTAAAATCCAATCACTACAAACCCAACCAAACTTTAAACACACAAGCATCATGCTTCTCATGAACTATATTAATCAAAACCACTCCTAAATATTCAAAGTAAAACTAGGGTTTGAAGTTTTATACCTTCCTTGAAGCTTTTAATCAATGAAAGATCTTTGGAATGCCCATGGAAGCCTCAATCTATGCTTAAGCTACCTTGACCTTATAAATAAAATCAAAAATCAAAAATTTGTTCTTGAAAGTTACTATTCACCCTAAACTAAAATGATTTATTTGAGCTAGCAAACCTTGGATTCAAGCACTCAAACTACTTGCTCTTCTTAGTTATGAAATATAGAATCCAAGGAAACAAACCTCTTGAATTATGATTGAGTGGAGCTTGGGTTTGGAAATTTTTCTTCTTATTTTTCTTCAAAAAACCGTGAGCAAGGAGATTGGGGGGAGAAATGAATGTGTTTGCTTGGTTGCTTCCTTTTTGTTTGTTAATTAACCTTTTACCATGGTAAAAATTGTGTGGCTCACAATCAACCAACCAACCCTTCCCATTTGGTCATGCTTATATCATCTACTTATGTCATCTTGTTACACTTGTCTTCCTCTTGTTGGTGTGATGACATCATCATCCACTAACCCCTTTGATTAACTCCTAATTACTTGGCTAATGATCGCTGATCTGTTATACGGTTCGATTAACTTTCGTTCGCGTTTATCGTTCGAGGGATCATATCCGGGATCTTATTATTTGGGTTCCCCTAAACCCCTCTCAATATTTTATATTCCTTTTATGATCCTCTCTTATAATCCTTGAATTAAAATCCTTTTAATCATGTTACCTTATATTCAATTCTTTCGGTATTTGGTGGATTTTCGGGAAAAATCAAAATGTTCGAATTTGGATTCTGACGATCTTTACATACACTTATATACCATATAGAGTACTAAGATCTCAGAATATCAATAAAAGAACCCCTACATAGTGTGACATGAAAAGTTTTCTTATTCAGTATAATCAGCAAAAGCACTATTCATAAGGGTTACAAAAAGTCCAAAATTTTTGGGGTTATTAGATAGATTATTTCAAAGTCTTTGTTCTATATTGAGTTATCCAAACCAGTATTGTTGAGTTATACATTCAGCTTCAAACTTGCTCAATCTCCTCCTATTTGACTGTTACACGTGACGGTCAAATATTAATGGAGAAGTAATAGTTTGGAGGATAACTCAACTAACCATATCCAAAAATCTTCAATCAGCTTTCAACTTTCAATCCTAGACTTGAAAATTATACTATCTTATATCTACCGCATCTTCTATACACATTTAGCCTCAGCAGAGAACAAATTCTTCTCTCCCTTATGTAAAGTTACAAATAGATACATCTTCCAAACTCCGTCTTCAATAATCTTCAGATTTTCCAATAAAGCACATAGAAAATATTTTGGAATCCAGAACCAAAACCCAATAATCTCCCTCCCTAAGATGAAGAATCCCTTCCTTATAACAATAAAGTTAGAAATCGCTTTTATTAGTTTCAGAAAGACTATAAGACCATAATCTTTTTATAATCTCTCCCCGTTAGTTGAGTAATCCTTCAAAATGTATTCAGAGTAAAACCTTAGGATCAACCAACCAAGTGAAGAAATTATTTAGTAACCAATTCTCACAGTGCAAGTGTGTGATTTTTATTTAGTGATCTCACATTGTGTTTCACTCCACTCTACACTCAAGTGTTTGTCACTCAGTCTCACAGTGTGTCACTCACTCAAAGCTCCAAACATCTAAGTGTACCTTCGAGAAAATCCTTTTCATAGAAAAGTTGCCTTCCACCTTCAAAGATGGAAACTCTCAATCAATAGATTCATAAATGTTCCTTCCGAGTGGGGAAATTAGGATTCTTTTAAGTGGCGGAATTCTTGACATCCCTCAACTTCCATGAAGAAGTATAACTCATAAACTCAATAGATAATATCTGAGTCCTTATTTACGAGTTGCAATTTTGACTAAGTCAAAATTATTTCCAGATTTGAATTCTGGGAAGGTAACCAATGATCAATGATATGCCATTAGGGATCAAAGATTTCTTCTAAAGTCTGTGAAGACTTATCCGAGTCTCCAAGATCTTAACCCAAAAGATCAGAGTCTAAGATCATTTCACATATAATAGACTAAGATCTGAGAATTAAGATCGAGCATCTTCCAGGATCATATGTTCTCATTCAAGATCAGAGATAAAGAGCAGAAAC
This sequence comes from Apium graveolens, assembly GCF_009905375.1. Taxonomy (NCBI): domain Eukaryota; kingdom Viridiplantae; phylum Streptophyta; class Magnoliopsida; order Apiales; family Apiaceae; genus Apium; species Apium graveolens. The sequence goes on from NC_133647.1 coordinate 68,577,246, forward strand.
ATGATCCAGGATTTTAACCATTGCCATTGACCTTGATATGGTTTGACAACGATTGTTGCGTCAATACCTTCCTTGTGTGTGCGAATCTTACATGTGCATTGGAAACATTTTAATCAAGGGGTAGTGACTCTCATAAAGATTACCTGGCTGACAGGTGAATTTTCAATAGATAACATTCTGTTGGGAAAATGCAACTGATAACTGTTTATATGCCTTTTTCAGCTCTATATTCTTTTGAGAGAATATAGATGGGCTTACAGATGTCTCAGGTTATAAATACTACACTTCTTTGTGAGAGATAGAGATGTAGGGTTGACCTTTACTTCCTTATGTGGTGCTTCTTGGCACTATCTCCCTCATTCTTAACACAACTCCAATACCAAATGGTAATTTTTTCTGATCACTAAGTTGATATCTCAAGAAAATTAAGTGCATCAGAACAAAATATGGGGAATGTATTAGAGTAAGGTAATGGAATACTATTTGAGAAGTGTTTGGTTCTAATGACTTGAGCTAGAACCTATGAGGTTTGATAGGCTCTTAGTCAGTTCCTAAAACCACTGAGGGTATTGAAGATCACAAACATCCGAAGTACAATATCATAGAATTTCATGATCAAGAACATAGTGATTTCAGAACCAGAGATCTTTTACCTTTACTTACCATAATATGGATTCATGAAGGATGTCTCTGATGATCAGCCTTTCTGATTCTTTTGACAATGATACTCAATCAAATCTCATTAGCTCAAAAGAGTTCAAGTTAGTCCAATACAGATAAACACTATAGAGGAAAAGGAGTGAACATTGTTCCAAACTTATAAGACTTGCATAAGGTAATCAGAGTATAAGAAATATATCCGGATCTACTATCCAGAACAGAGTATAAGCATAGCAAGATCATCAGAGTTACATACAAGATCAACATGTAAGTCATAAAATCAATTAATTATGCCAAGAGTATATCCACCAAGTCTGCACCAATTGATTAGTCAATCACAAGACTGAACCAATTAAAATACTCATGATAAAAGCATATCACAACTATCACTAGTCATGCTGCATATTTATTCTGGCACAAAACATATAGAGTTATTCTAGTATAAACAGAGAATCAGAGTGACCAAGAAATCTGTTGTCAGAGTTGCCTAGCGTCTGAAGCTCAAAAATCATACAGAATTACTCAGAAACATGATTTAATCACACAGAATCTAATCAAAGTACTCAAGCTAGTTGCACAGGATTTAAACCTATAAATCAGAGTTATGATAGAATCATAAAAGAGATTACAGAATCTTAGATCAGAGTGCAAACAATATTGAGATGTCTGTATGTGCTAAAATAAATATCAATATCATGAGTATTTGCATCAGAGTAAACATACAGCATGTAAACACTCAAACAACTCATATATTGCATCAAAAACTCCAACTTACTTATCACTAGCATATAACTTGTACCGCATGGTAACCAGTTAACTTCAAAACACGTTTATAAACATGGATATATATAATGAAATAGATATGTAAACTTACTTTCCCATGTTGTTAACTTAGATTTGTGGAACATCACTTGTTTTTCTCCCTCTGAGTTATTTCTGAATCAAATCTGAGATTTGGTGCTTTGAGGGGAATAAATCTTGAACTTGTACCAAAATCTGGATCTGGATCAACCCCTATTATATTCAAAAATAGCTTCAGGCTTCTTTTCACTCTTGAAAAGATCTTCACTATTTAAAGATTGTGATCTATCCTTGAATATGGGAATAAGCCTCCATAAATTTAATCTTCAAAATGATTGAGTTCATCTTGCATGGCAATCACTCAATATGGATCTCTAAGAGCTTTATTGCTTCCTTTGGTTCTATTTGTGATAGAAAACCAGAATCCATTCCATTGTCTGCAGCAGCTCTTTTAGCCCTTACTCCAGTATTAGACACACTAAGTACCAAATGCCAAAGATGGTCTTTACTACATTCTTTATGTTTTGGTAGACTAGCTCTTGGTGACTCAGTTTTTCCAGAATTAAGTTGAGTCTGACTGATAGATCCTTGTTCTTCTTCTTCTGACCTTCTAGCCTTTACTCCAGTATCAAAATTACTAAGTATCATATGCCAAGGATGGTTTTTACTCCATTCTTACGTCTTAGCAGACTAGCTCTTGATGACTCAGCATTTTCAGAATTATGTTGAATCTGACTAGCGGATCTTTGATCTTCTTCTTTTACTCCCCCTGAGTTGTTCTCATCATGATCTATAGAATCTCAAGCTTGTGGATTGGTTCTAAAGGTGGTATGACTGTGCTTCTTTCAGTTTCCACTATCATTACTTGCATCTGAATCACTTTCACTATCACCACTGTCAATTCATCCTTAAGAATATGAATCTTGAGAACTAGTTCCAGAAATAGTTTGATTATCTTTGCTTGTCTCAAGACCATTCCCATCAGAGTCTGAATCAGAATTGTGATCATTGACCCGATCATTTGCATTTATATCTTCATTTGGAACAACCTTAAGTTTGTCTTCATATCCGAAAGATCTTCAATATCTGGATTGTCTAAGATGTCTTCCTTATGATTACTTGGTAGCTTGCTATCATTAAATGTTAATAATGACAAATATAAAATCTCATAATCAAATATGATTCACTATCCACTAAGTCTAATACCAATTATGATATTCAACAAAGAACTCGTTAGTTGTTAGACGCCATAAAAATTGAATTATGTTTTTAACTATGCTACTCAATTGATTTTGACCATAGTGAGTTTTTCGCAAAAAGGAATTTTAACAGAATTCACTATGATCAAAATCTCACCACTATCTTGTGATAAAAATATTAACAAAAAATTTGTCAAAAAAAATTATTCAAGTATGTAGTGCTACACTACTCACCATTAACTAGTGATAAATCTATCAACAAGAATTGTTACTAGATTTATCAGAAGTTTATAGTGCTACAAATATAACCACCAACTAATGATATGACTAATCAAGAGTTTATGATGTCACATATATCACCACTAACTAATGATATGAATTATCAAGAGTTTATGATGCTACAAAACTCATCACTAACCACTGAAAAAGATTCTCAATAGTGTAATGCTACCAAACTCATCACAAACCAATGAAATAAATTATCAGAGGTGTAATGATGCTAAACTCATCACAAACCACTGAAATAAATTATCAGAGGTGTGATGCTACTAATCTCATCACAAACCACTGAAATAAATTATCATAGGTGTGATGCTGCTAATACTTTAACAATTTGACTTATGGAGCTCATAATAAAGTTGAATTGCTTCAAGGTCCATAAATCAAACTATTAAAGTAGAAACTCAACAAATAACTGCAACAAATATTCAACAAATATATGCATTTAAATATTGAGTGAAATATGACATTCCTGATTTTACGCCATATCCCGTAGTGATTCCTTTGTTGTCATCTACAAAGGTTACTACTGGGCCAACTCACTTATCCACTTCTGATAGCAGGGCTCTATCCTCGAACTCTTGTGTATTAAATATCAAATATTCAAAATCCACATGGTCCGCTTCACTTTTTCTTGCCCTGTCAATATTATGGATCAAGTTTTCTTTGGTACCCAAACTAAATTGGGTCCAGGGGACTTAGAGAGATTCACATTGTGAATAATGTCAGATTCTAATTTAACATGCTTTTATTTATCATCGACTGTCTCCTTCTTCTCTTTAGAAGCCTTAAGAATGCCTTTAGGCTTCCAAATAGAAGTTTCCTTTCTAACCTTAGGAGGACTGACATTCTTTGCCCTATCATGCTTTCTACTCTTGTTCTTGTCATTATGCTTACAAGTAGTAGATTGGAGATGCATCAAGTTAAGATAAGACGAAAAGGTATTAAAAGTACATAGCATACATTTATATTTATGACATAACAATAAGAACTAGGCATGGTAGGCATGTTATGCTTATAATAAACTTTACCTTTCTCTACTTCACTCACTATACATGCATATGCAAGATGTGAAGCAGAATTACATTTAAAGCATAACTTCCTAGAAGAATTAGGTTTTAGCAGATCTTCATTTTTATTGCTAAGACCTAACTTCCCATTTCTATTACGCCTATTCTTCTTTTTAGCCTTGTGATCATCTCTATCATCTAAGTGAGTATTGGATTCATCACTAGAAGTTGACTTCTCAGATGACTCTACAGTTGACTCTTCCTCACTCGAGACATAGTCCTCAAGAAGCACCTTATCTTCATTGAAAGAATCAGGAGTAGCCTTTTTGCATAAGAAATTATTGGCCTTTTCAGAAGCTTGTGATATATCTGTAGAGTTTGATTTACCATTATCAATACTCTCTGATTCTATCACATGTTTCCATCCAACATCACTGGATCCAATGTCAATTATGACTCCTCTGATTTGGTTGTCAATAATTTCCTATGACTCCTCTGATTTGGTTGTCAATAATTTCCTTTGCACTAATAGCAAAGTTCTGATAATATTTCAATTTAGATTCCAACTCAGCTATTTGACTCCTATGGACAACATCTAAGTACTCAATGACTTTGACCATGTTCTCTAGGCATTCATTACGTTTCTTAAGATTATCTAATTCAACGGTAATTAGGCCTAGTTCTTCTTGTCTAGTGAGCAGCAATCTATTCTAAGATTTTATTCTATTTATTTCCTCTATAAAGCTGATCACACTATCATGAAGTTGAAATAATTTTACTCTTCTATCCTTATCATAATATTTGCAATCATTCTAGGATATATTAGTAGTGGTCTCAGAAGATACCTGCGATGAAGAGATTTCCATTGATGTTGGATCATTGCATTTTTTGTAACGCCCTCCAAATCCGCGGTCTAGATCTGGGGGTTACTTGCTAATCATCATAGTAATACAAACCTGTATAACAATAATATTGACATATATCTAACCCCTTCTATTCTATCCAGGATCTTTTCAGGTTGAGGTATGAAAACAAGAACAACATACTATCTTTATTACAAACCAAATTTAAAATCTCATAGAACTCTCTTCATTACAAACCATTATCTAAACATGTTTTAAACTAAATTCATTTTATTCAAACTCACATCACAACTATCTACACTACACCTGCTCAGGTAGCTCAAAGCTCTCTTCCTAAATTGGAAGTAATACTTTTGGTGTTAGAGGGTCCCGCTGCTTGACACGCTTCTTTACCACGCGAGTTCGGATAGGTTTCATTCTCTTTCTTAACTGAAAACAAACAAGGTGAATAACAACAAATGGGGTGAGCCATAAATTGATCAACAAGTCCACAATATATAAACAATGTTATAATAAAACTAAATGAACCGGTATTTTGGTTACATCTGTAAAGATATAACCTCGCAAGAAAAGAACAAAGACCATTATCGGCAAGTATCAATAAACTAAACTGGACACATGTTCGCACCTGTATCCTGCTGATCAGCCAGGATACACTATAGATCCATACCTCAATGTATAGATCCATTCGGGTACCCAGGCTTTACGACCCAACACAAGGATCCGGTTAATTCCCGATCCTTAGGATCAAGTGTATACCTGATCCTAATCGTCACCATCCAGTCCACAAATGAGCAACTGGAACTATCAGTATGCTTTGATGTATCCCAACATCGGAATATATCAGGATATACATATATATAATATATTGGAATATGAATAGAGTATTTAAGAAATTAGGAGAAATCAGGAATCGAAATGAAATATGAACAAAGGAATAATAACTGTGTATCAGTGTATATGAACATGAATTATCAGTGTTTAATAACGATGAGAATCTGAATAAAGAGAAAGTAATTCATTATTCTGAAGTTAGAATAGGGGAAAAACTTGCCTTTCACGTGACTTACTGTAATTATATCATCGTTTTCTAGCGCTGATTTGGTTCCCCTTGTTGGCTTCGTCTCTATCAAAGAAATATGTTCATTTAGTCAACTCGTATCTCAATCGCGTCTCAAACCGACTTTACGTAGCCCTTATTGTCTACCCGCACATATATAATTGACTCGTATACTAGTTACTAACAATTATGACTCGATTAATCACATAATTCACATAGCACATAAGTCACATATTCATTCTAGGCTTAAAAAATAATTTTTATAATTGAAATCGACTCGCTATTCACATTATTGAACTCGTTTCCTAATTTTCAAAATTTATTGGACTCGTCTCTATATGTAATAGGGCATATAAGTAATTAAATACCGAAAGTCGACTCGCTTCTAAAAGAAATTAGGATTTAAAACTATTATTAATAAAAACAAATCATTTTTCCGAGTTGAAGGGCTTTCGTTTCGTCTAAATCGGACAAACGGTTCAATTATTGCTCAATAAATAAGAATAAATCAATTTATTATTCAATATAGTTAATTATTCAAAATAATTGAAACTCAAAAATATTTTTAAATAATTATTTAGGAAAAATCAAACCTAAAAATAATTTTTTCATAATTTTTGAAATTAAAATAAATTTATTATCAATTATTGAAAATAATTTGATTAATTATCAAAATAAATATTCATGTTTTTATAGTTAATAAATAATAAATAATAAATAATAAAGAAATAATTAATCTTTAATTTTAGAAAATATTTCAGAATTATTTATAAAATGAATCATTTAATTAAATAGTTAATTAATTAATTTACAAAATAAATAAAACTGTTTTTCTTGAATTTATAAATATAAAATAAAAACAAAAATTACAGAAACAATTGTGAGAAATGGTGCTTCTAACAAAACAGATCAATCCCGGGTTGTAAAACGGGTTGCAACCGGGTTTTGAAGAATATCCCCGGTCGTGATGAACTTGCCGGGATTTGCCCAGAATCCGGCGAGTTCACCGGACTCCGGTGACTCCAATATAGCCTCAAATCAACACCGTTTGGTGTTGTTTTTGAGTGCTTTTCATTCTAAATCAATACAACATCACAACTCTGGAAAAAAAACTCGAAATAACCCTCAGAACTCCATCTCCAATCAAACCGACTCCAACTCCGGCCAAAACATCGATTTCACTCATCTGTACATTAAACTTTGATTTTAATAGCTCAAATCAAAGCTTAAGCACTATATAACCAAAGATTCTTTAAAATCAAAAGCGTATAAATCAAAAAATCAACTTAAACCCTAATAATCGAACTTCACTATCCTGGAATCATTCGTTCAATTAATTACCATGAATCGATTGCAAACATCACAGAGAAGCTATATCAATCATTAAAATAATCTTATAATCCCAGAATCAAAAAGATCCAAATCAGACATGAACCCTAGAATTCGAAATTGAAAATTCATAAAATTAAAACTTGAAATTGATATTAGAAACAGAAATAACAGATCAAAACCTTTGATTTGAGTACTTGAACGACTTGATTTGGTGCAGAAAATCGATCAAAATCACCGGTTAATTCTTCGACCCGATTCTGGCAAACCCGACCCGATTTCAGAGAATTTTGTATTTCTCAATATTTTTGATAATTAATTATAAATAATTAAATAAAAATTAGGCTATTTATAGTAATAAAAATAATATACCTAATTAAAATTAAGACCCTAATTATACATCTATTAAAATTAATTGGCCCCTATTTTTATAATTTTTGAGTATTAATTTCTAATTTTTAAATATTTAATATATACAATATATATGCCAAAAATTCCCAAAAATTGTGAATAATTCAAAAATACAAAGAAATGGTATAATTGAAAGTCCCATAATTTTATAAAAAAAATGTGATTTCTATGGGGCTTTTAACACCCAAAGGTGCTCGGAAAAGTCATTTTTCACGAAACAAGAAAATTTATAAAATATCTAGACGTTTAGAATAAAGATATGGTACAAGTCATACTAGGGATAATAAGGCCAATTATTTAATTTGAAATATCAACTATTAAAACATAGTCTGGGTCGTATAACTTTCGATACGAAAGCTTTTAACATTAAACAAAATACTCGAAAATACCCTGACGACACAGAACACACGTAACATGTAACAGTTAGGGTTTTATGACTAAATACATATAATAACATAATAAAACACATAATTTATCTTTATTACGATATAATACAAGCGTAATTTCCCAATCGTTACATTTTTCTTTCTCTAAATTTGTACCATTCCAGTGCTTTTCATCACTGACTAATTCTGTATCCTGATGCTTCTTCTGTCCATCTTCATTCCTTCTCAGACAAGCTTCTTTCTCATTTCCTTGTGCGGACTCTTCCATTTCACTATAAGAGTGTCCCTTTTCTTTATCATCACACAATTTTGTGTGCTTCCTTCAATCAACTGTTCCTTGCAGCATTGAATGGATATTGACTCTATAGATTCTCCAACTTCAAGATCTTGACTGTCTCCACTAAATGACTTACCCTTATATTTTGAATTTCTTCTGAATTTAAGTGCACTACATTTAGAAGCCATCTCAAACATAGTTTGATCTTCTAATTTCTCAAGTTCTTTCAAAGTATAATAGTCATCTGTAGCTTCTTCATTTCCAGTTTCATAGGTCTTCAACTTGTCATAAAGCTCATCCAACATTGTGTTGAAATCCGGTCCTTCTCTGTTGGATGACACTTTATGTTTCAAATGACTGGGCAAGGTAATAATAAACTTTATGTTTATCTATTTCTGTGAGTATTTCTTCCCAAGTGTACTCATTTCATCCAGAAGTTGGGTGTACCTTCCAAGCAACTGTTTGATACTTTCACCGGAAAGAGATTTAAACTCCTTGTACTCAAACATTAGAAAATTCAACCTGTTCTTGTCTTCAGTTCCCTCCACTATAGCTCCAATGGTTTCCCACATGTGTTTAGCACTAATACAATACATAATCCGATGACGCATGTTTGAATCCATTGACTCAACTAAAATTGATCGAAGACTTGCATCCAAAGAAACTAATTCCTTATCCCTATCAGTGTATTCAGACGGATCCTTTGGGATAAACTCTTGAGGAACTTTACTGTGTGAATCTATAGTTAAAGAAATGTACTTTTTTGGTACAAACAGACCACTCTATAATATTCCCTTGTAATCACGGTTTACCACTGAAATAAATAGAGTGATCTTTTTCTTCCACAATTTATAGTTGTTTTCGCTGACATTACTGAAGGAAGGAACCTTGATGCCATTAACTGTCTGAATACTCATATTTTCAGATCTGCGAAAATTATGTAATATAACGTCTCAAAATACGATAACCCAAACAGTCAAAATCCACCAATACCAATCAGTCAACCAATCCACAACAATCAAGAACACTACGACCAGAAATCAACCCAAATCAGATCTATATACCGAAAGCACTCCCAGACTACGTACAACCATAATCAACAACAAAACTTGCTAATCTAACTGATAAGATCTGTATATCGATCAACAGGCTCTAATACCAGTTGTTTGGTCCAAAAGGTACATACAGAAGGGGGGGAATATATGTTCTTCTTTTTCTAAAATTAATTACAGCATAATATCAAAATTAAAATGAATTTAACACACAAAGAGATTCTGGGTAAATATTCTTTTTATTCAAAAGTATAAATACCCGGAGGTTTGCTTACAACTTCAAATACAAAGATTCAAAGCAACAAATATAAAAAGAACCAAAGCAATAAGCTATAAATCTAGTGTTCTTCTTATCACTCTAAAAATTAAAAGTACTTATCAAAAGGTATTAAATACAATCAAGAGAGCTTTAAATAATGAGTCTTACAAGTTTGTAAGGTGTTAAATGGTGTGGAACAAGTTGGATATGACCTCTCCTTGTGAAATCAAGCTTTCAAGAAGGGCTGAGTTTATTTTTCAAGAGCTCCGCACTGTTGTAAAAATAGAGATATTGATATTCAATCTGCATCTATTTGGTTATATAGATTGATAGACTGGAGAGAGAAGATGGACTTGTGGCAACACCAGGACCAAGTAAATTAAATCAATACAGCTTGCAAAAATATTTACTTGCGTCCACTGCAGCTTCACTTTATTTACTTACGACCAGGAGAAGTAAAATGACTTAGAAACTATTTGATCACTTAATTTAATTGCGACCTCACCTGCCCCTTAGTTTCCATTTGCAAATTATACTTACCCGCTACCTTGGTATCCATACGATATGTTGCCTTAAAAGATTTGAGGCTATTATTTACTTGCGACTAGAGATGCACAAAAGGCCCATCGGGCCGGGCTTTGACCGAGCCTTAAAAAGCCCGGGCTTTGACCGGGCCGGGCTTTTCGGGCTTTGATTTTGACCGGGCCGGGCCGGGCTTTCGAAAAATGTCAGAGCCCGTTTGGACCCTCGAGACGGGCCTAACCGGGCTTTTTTCCGGGCCGGATCGGATCGGGCCGAGCTTTTTTCTAATTTAAATCGGATCGAGTATTATTAGAGATTTCGAAGAATACATATGTTAGCAACTAGATCATCGTAAAAATGTATTATTTTACATGACATATTTTATGTAAACATTACTTCGTTGAAAACATTTAAGTTCGGCAAAAAATATATATGTTTATATAATTGAAAACAAAGTATATATATAATATTATTAATCACAAATATGTAAATATATATATATATGTGTTTAAAGTATTATTTATATTTATAGTAAATGTGAATTTATAAATATATAAGAAAATATATTAGAATATTCAGATTATAACCGGGCTTTTTCGGGTTTTTAATCGGGCCGGGCTGGGCCAAGCCCGGGCTTTTAACCGGGCCGGGCTTTGACCCGACTCCTCTCAGGTAGTTTGTATTAGACCATGAGGTCTGAGGAGTTGCTGAATAAAGTTAGAGTGTGTTAGATGTGAAATAAATGGTTTGTAATACTGTGAACCTGAATAATACTTGAACCTGGATCGGATCTTGGTTAGGGGTCAAATTAGTATATTTTAATAAAAATCTTGTTGTTTATATTTTGATAATTGTCTTTGGTGATGTCAACTCCTGACCCTGGGATTGAGGCCGTCACAACACATACCTGCGACCTTGGTTTCCAGGAGGGTACATTACATTAAAAGATTTGAGGCTATTATTTACTTGCGACTCGAGCTCCTAGAGGAGCAAGGGAGATCAATTTACCTTAGAAAAATAGCCCACAAGAGTTACTTGCAATGTATTATCCTGAGGTCCATTACTTGCGGAACTGGATGGAAAAAAGCTTGTTTGTTTTGTTTATTTAATAAAGCACACATGCATGCATTATTCTTCTTACTTTGATGAACACAGCCAGGACATAACGTGCGAGCCTCGCGCGAGAAACAAGGCAGCAAGAGACTCGTTGCACGCGCTGATCTTGCACCACAAATTAACCAAAACAGCCTTCTAATCTCCGGATTTTCATACCTTAAAATATTTCCAGTCTTCTCGAGTACAAAAACCATTTAACAGTATTTATTAAAATAATACTCTGTTTCCTTTCACGGATCACTGACGTCTAGTGCAAGGGTCTGGTTCACAGATGACTAGATTGTTGAGCAAGATTGAAGCTGTATATATAACTCAACAATACCGGTTTGGATAACTCAACATATAACAAGAACTTTGAAATAATATATATTCCACTAGAATCAGTACAGATTGTTTATTGGGCATATACACAAAGGTTTTGGTAGCTACAGTGAAGAAGACGTCAACACTGATCCGTATGAAATTCATTAATATGTTCAGGCATCGGAGGAATAAGGTTGGAGTCATTCGAAACAGTTATCAGAATCAATGTAAAGACCTAAAGAATTCCCAGTGAAGTTGATTATATTTGGTAGAAGACTTAACAATGGTTTGTACGGGTATAGTACGAAGGCCTGAGAGCGGAACTAGTCGTCTGTGAACCAAACTCTTGCACTAGACGTCACTATCCGTGAAAGGAAATGAAGTATTAATTTTAGAAATACTGTTAAGTGATTTTTGTACGCAAGGGGATTGAAAATATTTTAAAGTGCAAAATCCCGGAGATTAGAAGGATTGAAGATACAGAGGACTACAACCCGAGAATTTACATGATTAATTTATTCAATAACTGATTTTTTATTAAATAAATAAATGAAAATCAATTCATTTATTTATTTAATTATACATCAATAATTAATTTTGAATAAATAAATTTTTGTTTGATTTTTAATAAAATAAGTAAATGAAGTCCAATTCACTTATTTATTTAATTTAATATCAATTAATTTTTTGAGCCAGCCAGCGAGCCAGATTATGCATGCATGCAATCGGTTGAGTTATTAAACAAAAGAAAAAGAAATTAAGATTGGCAGGGTTTTGTGTTCTGTTATATTTTCATTCCACTCGCGCGTGTGTTCAACTCTCCTGACTACCTCGCTCTTGCTTTGTTGTTCGGTCGCGTGATGTTCAACCTCTCTGCACTACTTCGTTCCTTCACAATTGAAAGAATAAAGAAATGCATGTGGTGATTTGTCTTCATTTATTTTGCAAATGGAATCAATTATTTTGTACAAATAGAAACTAAGTGTTGTACAAGACTTATAGAGTTGCAAGTAAAAATTATACAAGGACTACTCTGAGTCGGAAGTAAACATATAGGCTTAATTCTGAAGAAAAAACTATTATATAGGGTAGCATACAGTCGCAGATAAGGAGTTAAATAAAACAACTCATCTTCCTTTATTTGTTAAGGTCGCAAGTAAGCTCTTTGTTAGCCTCCAAGAGCCGCAAGTTAGGTACCAAGGAAAGGAACTTGTCGCAACTAAGTTTTGAAGAAAATAAATCCAAGTACAAAAGTTATTCTTCTGATCCCTGGTCGCAAGTAAGTGTGAGCATAAATATTTTCTAAGTCCTAATACTTCTCCTGGTCGCAAGTTAAATACAAGCAAATATTGAGGGTCGCAAGTAAGACAAATGTGCAAGATGTATCAATTAAATTACTTGGTCCTTGTGCTGCCACGTGTCCTTCTCTCTCTCTAGCCTACCACTCTATATAATCAATAGATGCAGATTGAATTTGTATCTCTCTATTTTTACAACAGTGCGGAGCTCTTGCAAAATAATCTCAACACTTCTTGAAAGCTTGATTTGACAAGGAGAGGTCATGTTCAATTTGATTCACACCATTTAAATCCTTACAAAATTGTAACACACATTATTTAAAGCTTCCTTGATTGTATATAATATCATTTTATAGGAGCTTTTAATTTTTAGAGTGATAAAAAGAACCCTAGATTGATAGCCTTTGTATTTGGTTCTTTTCATATTTGTTGCTTCGAATCTTTGTATTTGAAGTTGTAAGCAAACCTCCGCGTATTTATACTTGGAATAAAAGCATATTTACCCAGAAATATTTGTGTGTTTTTATTTCATTTACATAGTTTGATTATCCACTGTAATTAATTTTAGAAAATAAAAAACATACATTCTCCCCCCCTGTATGTACCTTTTGGACCTAATAGGTATTGCATCTCAATTCCAATTGGAAGAATATGACATTCATCGGAGCCCCTACTATACGATGATCAGTTGTATATCAGAATATTATTATTGTTCTCTACATATAAAAGGACTACTTCCTTACTCCCGGTTGTCACCCTAACCGCATTCGGGCTTTATGCTTCCCTTTTCTCCCGGTATATTTTACATACTTCGTATGTTCTTAGTACACATGGTACCTTCGCATACCGAAATTAAAGTAGCAGTCTCCCCAGTACACAAAGTACTGGATCTCTACCCCTCCTTTGTCCTTTAAGAATCATATCATATCCCAAGAACTCGTACCCCTCGAGTTCCCAAAGCGTTTAGCTTATTGATAGGCACAACTCATGTTGCTAGTATATATGTGCACTTCCGAGAATTTTCGGAGGAAGTGCTAAAATATTTAAAATATATCAGGATAATATTCTCCGACGATCCGAAAATATTAGTATGATTTCCTGAAACTTAGAAAATATTTTTAAAATAGGTTTTATGATTTTGAAATGATATTAAATCATTTAAGAACTATTTGATAATTAAATAATAATTATTAAATAAATAAACATCGAATAGTTCAATTTTTAAAATAATATTTGAAATAATATTCACAACTAATTTATGTTTAAGTAATAAAATTAATCTTTAATAAATATGAAATAATTTGTTTTAAAATAAAATAACTGTTGGGGAATACTTCTCCCTTCTTAAACGAAAATCTGGAATAATATTTTTTGTTCGAGTAATTAATTATAGTTGAGGGAATACGATCTTTGAAATTTGTTTTAAAATAAATTCGAGGTAATTAATATTTCGCAAGAGGACATCGAGTCCCTTGGAATAAAATAATTACGGACTTTAATTGCCCAAAACTTCACCGCGATGATTCCTGGGTTTATACTTTATAAAAGTTGACTAACTCTCGGTCTTATAACTTATACATCACACTATTCAATAGCGCTAATATATTATATGATAAAACACCTCCGGAATACTTCCGATAATATTTTTACACCAAAATCATCAACATATTGTATGATATTTATATATATCATAATAAGTAAAATATCGTAAACACAATCATGGAATTATATAAAAATGCAGTAAATCATTTCCACAACACAACAGTATAACGGAGTAGGGTTTGTAAACTTGCCTGGAGTCGAATATACGTTTTCCGACTTCCTCTCATTCTGGGTTTTGTAATCAACAAATATCATAATCTTAATCAGTATTCATAATCCCATCACCTACTTATATTTCTAATAAGTACAATACTTCATAATTTTCAATATTCGACCGACTCGAAATAAGTATCAATCCTTGGTTGAAACAAACGGTCAAAGTGTTCTCCTAGAGTTGACTTTACCGAATGTTACTATTACGATACTCGCACTCTAACATTTTTAATAAATTGAAAAATTAATATTTTAATACGAAACCACATCAAGAAGCTTTTTGAGTGTTTTTAATATTCATCAAAAAAGGATCACTTTGGTAAAATGAATTTAAATAGGTGAAAAATATTTTAAAAGTTTGGTCAACTACAGAGTTTTAATATTCATACCGCTTTCACTAAAATATCAATTTCTCTCAAACCGTTAACTCAATCGATGCACCATTTTCGCATGCATCATCTAGAAAAAATTTAGAACAAATTACTTGAAAATGGTTTTTTGAGAACATGGGTGAAAATCTTGAAGTGGCAGTTTAAAGACAGTGGATTATGTTCGGTATTCTCACTCTGCACGACCTTCGTTCCGACATTTTTATAAAATTGAAAAATAAATATACTCCCTTGAAATTTTTATGGTAGTTTTTATACTCTATTTCTTACTTTATTTAAAAATTTAACGATTTTAAAATAATTTTAAGTCAATCATTTATATTTTCAAAATTCGTAATTTCTAGCAGTGTTTTGTCGCGTAAACTGTTTTCACTAAAATAGACTTAACTTTTGAACCGTAAATCGAAAGCAAGTGATTCAAGCGCCTAAACAATCTTTACAATAAGATTTATCATTATTAAACTTATGTTTCAAGAAAACACAGTTTATACATTCTGTAACTTTACAGAAAACTAAACGGCGCGATTCGAGCATTATAACAACGTTACGTTAACGATCCGTGTTTCGTTTTAACAACTGTGCTCGCTCAACTATAATCTCATGTGCATGTGAAGTAGGCAGAATATTAGCACAAATAAAGGTATTCCATGCACGGGCATACCTATTCATTGCAATCGCCAAAAAAGAACGATACTCGTTAGTCCCAATCTTGAACTTCCAAACTGTGCCCGACCAACAGAGAGTAGCACAAATCAAATCCAAGTCAAAATCTTCAGCATTCTTCTCATTCCAATTCTCCTCTGTGGGCTTCCGCTGTCGCTGCCCAATCACATGGCGAATCGCCTCAGGATGATAATCCACCATTAGCCCATGCACAACAGAAAACCCATTCTTTTCAGCCTTTGCGTTCGTATAGAACTCGCGAACCAGGCTCATCGGAACCGCCTTCGATGACTCACAGAAAGAAATCCACTCTTTTTCAGCAATCATCGACAACAACTCACTATCCCTCCCCGATGGTAAGAATCCCCTCTCCTTCAAAATCGGCTTACCGAGAAGCCTAGATACTCATCTTCCGCAGCCCTATCAAACAAACGAGGTCTCGCAGCAGTACCCCTCGAAGAGTCAGCAGTAGGAATAGTGCTGCTGCTATCAATCATCCTGGATCTCTTGTGTGCCATTGAAACTGAGAAGAAGTGTTTAATATTTGTGTTTTTGAATATGGGAGAGAGTTTAAGGTTGAAAGTGTATGGGGAGTATATGGAATAGTTGTATGTATATATAGGGTAAAGATTAGGGTTAAAATTTGATTTGGAGTGGGGCTGAGGGTTAAAAATGTGGGTTTATGGGAAAATAGCTCGTGGGTTGTGGGTTGTGTTTTTATTTTTTGTATTTTCTGATTTTTTTTGGGTTTTTATTAGGCTAAAAAAATTTTCAGGCAGTCGGGTCCTGAGCGGTCGCTCAGCAGAGCTGAGCGGGCGCTCAGGGACCTTCTGGAAAAAAAAAATTCTTGCCCTGGTTTTTCAGGATTTTTTGTGGTTTTGAATAGGTTACTAACTTCTAAGGGTTCCTATAGTCACAAATAATGGGTTGCCTCCCAAGAAGCGCTTCTTTTTCGTCATTAGCTTGACGTAGGGTACCTCGCTCAAGTTGACAATAGAATGGCACTAACCACTTCCCTATTTTCCGTGTCCCCATAGTAATGCTTCAAACACTGACCATTAACCTTGAATGATTGGCCCCGATCATTCTCAAAAATCTCCACCGCTCCATGTGGAAACACAGTTTTGACAATAAAAGGTCCAGACCACCTTGATTTCAACTTCCCAGGAAAAAGTCGGAGACGAGAGTTGAATAAAAGAACTTGTTGCCCCGGCACAAATGATTTAGGATATAACTTCCTGTCGTGCCACCTTTTCACTTTTTCCTTGTATATTTTGTTGTTCTCGTATGCTTGGAGTCGAAATTCATCAAGTTCATTTAACTGAAGCATTCGCTTCTTCCCAGCTGCATCTAGATCAAGGTTAAACTTCTTCAACGCCCAATAAGCCTTATGCTCAAGCTCCGCAGGTAAATGACATCCTTT
The DNA here is from genome assembly GCF_009905375.1 of Apium graveolens. Taxonomy (NCBI): domain Eukaryota; kingdom Viridiplantae; phylum Streptophyta; class Magnoliopsida; order Apiales; family Apiaceae; genus Apium; species Apium graveolens. The sequence goes on from NC_133647.1 coordinate 68,594,361, forward strand.
ACCATAAACAAGTTGAAACGGGGACATCCCAAGTGGAGTCTTGTATGTTATTCTTTAAGCCCAAACAGCTTCATCGAGCTTTAAAGACCAATCCTTCCTTGACGGACATACAACCTTCTCTAAAATGCGCTTGATCTCTCTATTAGACACTTCCGCTTGACCATTCGTTTGCGGATGATAGGTAGTAGCAACACAATGATTCACATTGTAGCGCTGCACCATAGAAGTGAACTTACGGTTGCAGAAATGCGACACCTCATCACTTATGATTACTCGTGGCATTCCAAACTTTGTGAAAATCTGCTTATGAAGAAAATTCAACACTACCTTTGCATCATTCGTCGGTAGAGCCTTGACTTCTACCCATTTTGAGACATAATCGACTGCCAGCAAGATGTACTGATTATTACAGGATGAGACAAATGGTCCTATGAAATCGATTCCCCAAACATCAAAGACCTCGACTTCAAGCATCATATTTAATGGTATCTCATCCTTCCTCGTAAGATTCCCCACTCTTTGGCAACGATCACACCTTAAAATGAACTGATGAGCATCCTTAAACAAAGTAGGCCAGAAAAAACCTGCTTGCAGAATACGAGCTGCTATCTTTTCACCACTATAATGTCCACCATAAACTGTAGAGTGGCAGTCTCGTAATATCCCCTCCGTCTCACAGAATGAGATACATCTCCTGATGATCTGGTCAGCTCCTTGTCTAAACAAATACGATTCATCCCACATATACCACTTCACCTCATGCAGAAACTTCTTCTTTTGAGCTGTACTCATATTAGGAGGCATTATATTACTGACAAGATAGTTCACAATATCTGCGAACCATGGCTCTTCCTCCTGAACTGCGAACAACTGCTTATCCAGAAAAGATTCGTTGATCAATGTCTTATCATGTGAAGTAGAATCAGGATTCTCCAATCTAGAGAGATGGTCAGCTACTTGATTCTCAATACCTTTTCGATCCTTGATTTCTAACTCAAATTCCTATAGCAAGAGCACCCAACAAATAAGTCTAGACTTCGAATCCTTCTTGGAAACCAAATAGCGAATGGTCGCATGATCAGTGAACACTGTCACCTTTGTCCCAAGCAGATAAGATCGAAATTTTTTGAAACCAAAGACTATAGCCAAGAGCTCCTTCTCAGTAGTGGTGTAATTCATTTGAGCTCCATTAAGAGTCTTACTAGCATAGTAGATCACATGAAAAAGATTATTCTTGCGCTGCCCAAGAACTGCTCCCACCGCATAATCACTCGCATCGCACATTATCTCAAAAGGCTCTGTCCAATCAGGTGTCGTAATAACTGGTGCAGTTATCAAACTCTTCTTGAGAGTCTCGAATGCCACCAAGCATTCATCATCAAATTTGTAAGGCACATCCTTCTCGAGCAAGTTGTACAACGACTTTGATATCTTCGAGAAGTCCATGATGAAACGCCGATAAAAATCCGCATGACCAAGAAAACTACGGATTCCTTTCACAGAAATAGGTGGCGTAAGATTCTCAATGGCGCCCGCCTTGGCTTTATCCACCTCAAGACCCTTGCTAGAGACCTTATACTCAAGAATAATGTCTTCACGCACCATAAAGTGACATTTTTCCCAATTTAGCACCAAATTAGTTTCCACACACCTTTTGAACATCGCATGAAGATTATTCAAACATTCATTATACGAATGTCCAAAGACGGAGAAGTCGTCCGTGAACACCTCGACATTATTTCCAATCATATCAGAGAATATAGCCATCATACATGTCTGAAAAGTGGCAGGTGCGCCACATAAGCCAAACGAAACTATACGGAAAGCAAACATGCCAAATGGACAAGTGAAGGTAGTCTTTTCTTGATCCTCTGGTGCAATGCAAATCTGATTATACCCCGAATAGCCATCCAGAAGACAATAATACTCTTGACCGGCCAACCTGTCAAGCATCTGATCAATAAATGGAAGAGGGAAGTGATCCTTCCTCGTGGCTTTGTTCAACTTTCTGTAGTCCATGCATACCCTCCATCATGTGACTGTTCGAGTGGGGATGAGCTTGTTTTTCTCATTTGCTACCACAGTAATACCTCGTTTCTTAGGTACACATTGCACGGGGCTCACCCAAAAACTATTAGAAATAGGATATATGATTCCTGCATCCAGCCACTTCAGAATTTCTTTCTTCACCACTTCTTTCATAATAGGATTAAGTCGTCGCTCTTGCTCAACAATTGGCTTACTACCTTCTTCTAGCAGAACTTTATGCATACAGTATGAAGGGCTGATCCCTTTGATATCTGCTATAGTCCATCCAATAGCCAATTTAAATTATCTCAAAATCCTCAAGAGTTTGTCCTCCTTACTACCCGAAAGGTCAGACGCAATAATAACAGGTAAAGTAGATGCATCACCTAAAAAAACATACCTCAAGTGTTCAGGCAATGGTTTAAGCTCCAAAGTAGGTGATTCCTCAATAGATGGTTTAAGCTTTCCTTCAGCATTTTTGAGGTCAGAAGTACCAAGGGATTCAAATGGCATGTCTAGCTTTCGCCTCCAAGGAGAAGTATTTAGATATTGTAGTTGCTCATTGCCATCCTCATTATCACTGTCAAAGTCCCCCACTAAGGCTTTCTCTAATGGTTTAGACATTAGCATATGATCAAGTTCTGAAGTAATCGTAGAGTCAATAAAATCCACCTTTAAGCTCTCCTCGTCTTCTGTAGGGAATTTCATCACTTTGAACACATTGAATGTCACATCCTGATCCTGCGCCCGCATAGTAAGTTCTCATTTCTGCACATCTATCAAGGTACGACCTGTAGCCAAGAAAGGTCTCCCCAAAATTATGGGAATCTTCTTATCTTCCTCGAAATCCAGAATAACAAAGTCTACAGGAAAGAACAGCTTATCCACCTTTACTAGCACATCCTCCACTATGCCTCGTGGGTATGTAATAGAACGATCAGCCAATTATAGAGACATGTAGGTGGGCTTTGGATCAGGCAAATTCAACTTTTTGAAGATAGACAACGGCATCAGATTGATGCTTGCTCACAAATCGCACATGCACTTGTCAAAAGAAAACTTGCCAATGGTGCAAGGAATGGTGAAACTACCTGGATCTTTAAGCTTTGAAGGTAATTTCTATTGCAGTACGGCACTGCACTCTTCCGTTAGAGCAACAGTCTCAAGGTCATCCAGTTTCACCTTCCTTGAAAGAATACTCTTCATGAATTTTGCATAACTAGGTATTTGCTCCAAAGCCTTAGCGAAAGGTATGTTGATGTGAAGTTTCTTTAACACCTCCAGAAACTTACTGAACTGCTTATCCAGTTTTTCTTATTGCAATCTCTTAGGGAAAGGTGGTGGAGGATAGAGCTGTTTCTCCCCTGTATTACCCTCATGCAGAGTGTGTTCAACAGTAGTCTTCTTTGGTTCCACCGCTTTCTCCTTTTGCTTCTCTTCTTCACCAACTTCAGCTTCTCCGTCTTTTGCTTTTTCAGCATCAACAACTTTTTCAGACCTTAAGGTAATAGCCTTGACTTGCTCTTTAGCTTCCTTTCTGCCTGGCACTTCAGTATCACTGGGAAGTATGCCAGGTTTACGATTGAGCACTGCATTGGATATTTGAACGATTTGATTTTCCAAGGTCTTGATAGAAATAGCCTGACTTTTGCACAACAGCTTGAGCTCCTCAAAATCAGCACTAGAAGGTTGAGCTACACCTCCTTGTTGAGGATATGATTGCTTTTGAGCATAATGCTGTGGTTACTGGAATCCAGGTGGATTAAACTATTTACTTACGCCTTGCTGATATGGTTGCTGAATAGCATTTTGATTATTGCTCTAGCTGAAATTGGGATGATTTCTGTTGTTAGGATGATAGGTAGCTGGCACAGGCTGCTGCGGTCGCTGATAATTGTTCAAATACTTAACAAATTCATTGACAAGAGAACACTGATCCTAGCATGAGAACCTGCACAAAGTTCACAGACCATAGCTATCTAATTTACTCCATAGGTGGCTAGAGAATCAACCTTAAAAGACAGTGCTTGGAGCTGCGCTACAATAGCTGTAGCTGCATCAACTTCTAGAATACCTGCTACCGTCCCAGGCATCATCATTTGAGTTGGGTTTTGATGCTCATTTGCAGCCATAGTCTCAATAAGATTATAAGGCTAAGTATAGGTTTTGGCCCACAAGGCGCCTCCAGCTGCTGCATCAAGCATGGGCCGAGATTGGGCCCCCAAACCATTATAGAAACCAGTGATTACCATCCAATCAGGAATACCATGATGTGGATACTTTCTCAACATCTCCTTGTAGCGCTCCCAAGCTTCGCACATAGATTCTATAGGTTGCTGCGCAAACTGAGTAAGAGCACTCCTCATAGTTGCAGTCTTCGCCATTGGATAGAACTTTACCAGAAACTTTTACGCAAGATCTTGCCAAGTAGTGATGGACCCAGCTGGTTCAGAATGTAACCAGTCCTTAGCTTTATCCCTCAGAGAGAATGGGAAAAGCCTCAGCTTGATATCCTCATCAGTCACACCATTATATTTGAAGGTACTACAGATCTCGACAAAATTCCTGATGTGCATGTTGGGGTCTTCAGTAGAAGCACCTCCGAAAGAAACATAATTCTGCACCATCTGAATAGTGCCCGACTTGATTTCAAAAGTGTGAGCCTGAATAGCCGGATGAAGGATGCTTGACCGAATGTCATCAATTTTAGGCCGAGAAAAGTCCATAAGAGCTGGATCTGCCGGAACTATACGATCACCCATGATTACTGGTTCTTTCTGCTCGCTCTCGTTATCCGAATCTTCAAAATCTATCTTCTCCGGAATATCAAGAACTTCATCCGTCTCCTCAGCCGTATCTAAAGTCCTCTTGCGAGTACGAGAACGTGTTTGCATAAACGCTCGCTAAAGTACCTGAAACACAACCGGAAATAATAAGTAACACGTCTTAATCAATGAGTCCTAATGACCACTGATGGTAAGTACATAAACTAAACAAATACGCCGAGTCCCCGACAGCGGCGCTAAAAACTTGTTAAGGAGGAAAACACGTGCTAATAATACACGCAAGTATACGCGTTCGCAAGTAATATAGAATACTTTCTAGTTCATTCCCACAGAGACTCAGACTAATTATGTTCAATTAACAATTACTCATCAATGTATAATTACTTCTCAATGTCAAGACAATAACACGTAGACTTTGATTAACTAATTATTAACTAGAATTAACTACGAGAATTAAACACTTAATTGACACTTGAATTAATAATATTAAACACATATGAGATCATAACTTCATTACTACTTCCTTCAATAGTTATTGTTATTACCCTTAGCATGTAATGGTGATGAAATTAATCGAACAACACAAAACTGATAAAAGCCAACTTTCGTTGTACTAATACCATTCTACCAAACATCCCCAATTAAGATATAAGTTGAATAGTCATCAATTATGTTGAGACCCTATATGTCTACATAATTTGACAACATAATGATTTAAGCACAAGTTATTCCTTATGATTACACAGGGCAAGTAAAACGGTTAGAGTTACCCACTAATCATGCATACACATACATGAACCTATGCTAGCATGGCAAGTTCTAAATCTCAAGATCCACCATCGCTTCACAAGATATTAACACCCTATCTTATATGTTCCCGATGCACATTAGACGAATAAGCACAACCAATACTAGATATCATACAATCATCACACACTAACGTATTAAACAACTAACTAAAGAATTCCATAGTAAATCTGTTACGACCCCATGATCACGATTAGCCCATGATTGAACTCATCGTCACCATGGGTTCATATGAAAACATGATAACAACACACGAGAATAATTAATAAAACTACTTATATTAAACCAGAGTACATCACAAGAGTAAATAGGTTCAAAGCAAAGAAAACTAGCATCCACTGTCACAACGAATAAAAGAATCACAAGAAAATATGCTTCCTCTTCGTTGCGATGTGCTAAAACGGTATTCTTCCTTATATCCTTGCTCCTCGATTAATATCACGATTCAACACACATGAAATGTCTCTGAAAACTACTTATATAGAAGCCCTACAAAACCCAGCTATCTCCGAAGTTGGAAGTCCAGTCGAATCAGGAGTCTAAAAATCAGAATTAAAATTTACGCCCCTGAGCGGCCGCTCAGCAATCCTGAGCGGGCGCCCAGCTTCCTGAGCGGCCGCTCAGCTAGGCTGAGCGAGCGCCCAACACCTTTCTGGAAAATTCATTTTTCTGCTCTCGTTCTTCGCTGCATTCTGCTCCTAACTTCCCACCTGCAATGCCAAGCACATACTAAGGATTATTCTTGGTGAAATCTCCCCACAAATGCAAGTAATACCTTGAAATGCACAAACACTAGAAAATGCATCAAATACACAAAATACTTGATTTCAAGACATCAATTCAAGACATTATAAGACGTTCTAAGTGGTATAAAATGCCACTTATCAGTTAACAACAAAATCCAAGACCGCAAAAGTTCAGTGTTTGAACAGTCCAACACTACAACTATTACAACTCTTTTACAAACTACCGGTCCTCACACAGACGCCAACTATACTACCTGAGCTCTCACATAAGCCTCAACATCTCTATCGGTAGACTTACGAGCAGTCTGCTTGAACTAACCATATTTGCTAGCTGAAATATCATGAATGAAAAGTAAGAAGTGAGCCAAACGCTCAGCAAGGTACAATATAAGACATGATTAAGATCATGATAATCTATATATTGGAAATTGAGGTGTATGGCATTATTATTCAACTCAAAACATTTTTAACCAAATCATTGCTCAAAATCAATTTCTGACGCTACGGATTACAACCGGTGATCAGCCGCGAAGTAATCCCGAACCTCGCTGGGTTCTAAATAATTTGACTGGGATCCCTAGGCATCTTTTAAGCCTAATATAATAAATGTGAAAGGGACTTGCGTATTAGTCCAATCCACCAATCTCAAGAAAATATTCTTTTATTTAAAGAGCAATTATCTTTTAAAAAACTACTGCCAAGGAGAATTTTACAAGATTCTAAGCAAAGGAGTTTAAATTATCAATCAAGGGTTCGAGTTATAAAACTCTTATCGAATGATTTAAATTCTCACTAGCAAGGTTTTCAAAGATGGACATCAATGGTTTGACAACCAGGGAAGAAAGTTTTGAAAAAGAATCATAACATTAATCAACAAGATAGAGATCTCAAATTTTTAGGGTTATATATGGCATATATCTAGTGACAAAGTTTGGGTATAATAAGGATATATTTAAAAAGTTGGTAACTTGGAGGTGTGGGAGTAAAAAGGATTAACGTTTAATCAAGAGAGATTACACAATCAAGGCAATTGGAGTATTTTAGTTTATATGGGTATCTCGAAATGGCCAAGACATTCGGTTTAAATCAAAGGTAGCTACTAGTTCAAATTGAAACAAAATAGTTATAAGGGTGTGATTTTTATAAGAGCATAAATAGACTTAAAGCAAGTCCAATAATCGTAAGCATGACATAGCATTTGCAATATCTCAATCTAAAATAAGAGTATTTGTAACGATATATCATGGTGACAAGAATATTAATGATCATTATACGAGCATGCTATCATAATTCAAAGGAGTGGTTCGGAACACTTGCGATACAACTTAAAATTCAGAATAAACTCGCATCATATCTCGAAAGGGTTTAAGAACACTTGTAATACATATAATTGACAAGGGGGAAACACTTGCCTTAAGAAGCCTGGACTAACTCTCGTCTTGATCATGGAAGCAACCGGGAGCACTACTCGACTTTGATGAAAAGCTTACTATCTTTTCCCGAGCCTACAAAATATATTAAACCTCATCAAAATATATTCTCACAAAATCTCCATCCTAGTTATAGGAAATTCGAATCATAGTGGCACTTAGGCCTAATTACACGTTCAACTCTTAGTATTCACATAATAGCATCATGTTCCAAGTAGTCATTTAGGAGCACAAAACACATTTATTCACATAATATATTATTTAAAACATAGCGCACTATTAAGTATTGAATGATCTCACTCCACCAACACAAATGACTCGAAGTAATAACTAGCCTAGTGCCACCTGACTATCTCTCCTAATTCGACGTGCCCCATCAAACCAACCTCATTTCACTTGACCACAACCCTGGCCTAACCTCATACTGACCTCTAACAATCATAAGAACGCAATGGTCACCTCAGGACTTACCTCTAAAAACTCAAAAACTAAGTGCAAGGTCAAAGTGTTCCTAAGTGCAACACCAAGGCGATATCGAATGGTTTCTAGTGTCATTGATCCCACTTTCTTTTAAAGTTTTCTACTCAAATTACTACATTGGAATCTCGGAACCTAAACCTAACTTGTGCACTTGGAATGACACCAAAGCCTACCCTAGGCCTCCGTGGGCCTACTCCCAAAGTTGACTCTCCCCTGTTCCAGTGACACTCGAACTACCCTATTTTGATCTCACTTTATACCCTTGGTTTTAACTCTAAACTCCCAAAATATGGATTTTAAACCTCCCACATACTCCCTAGTATAAGTGCTAACCGAGTCCTAATGAGGTCCTACCCATGGCATCACTTTCTAAGCTCAAACTTGCTCTTAACTCAAACTGTCCATGTTCGGGCAGAATTCAAGTTTTTAATTGTGCACCTAACTAAATGGATTGATTTCTATCATTTAAAGATTCTGTGATTGACTATAGGTCACGTCCTAACCCCTAGTGGCTTGGGCCTACCAATGCCTAATTAATTCTCATTCATTTCTCACTCACAAATTAAACCTCAAATCTGAAAAATGCTGGAATCTATTCTAACTTCTTCCACCTTAACACCCACTTATAAACTATGAACCCAAACTTCAACGAAACATAATTACTATCCTAATATTCTTATTTAATACACTAACACGTGGTGGAGATCATTCATACCCTTGTGCACCATGACCGAAGTATATAAACAAAATAGGAAGACTAATATTTAAATCATATTTTCAAGTACTTAAGCACAAAACGAATATGTATCACAACATGTAAATGCAAAATTCAACTGAATATACTTATTAAACCACTGTACAAACTATATATTGTCATAATAAAACACTTATCATCATATGCAAATCAATTCAAGGCTCAAAATCCTACAATCATGGCATGCAACTATCATCTTGACTTATACTAAAGATATTTTACTAGCACTTAGAATTTATTCCATAAAACTAACATGCAACCTTATCATGATCATATTTATAAGAAATGTATAACATCCAAAGGTTTAAACTATGGTAATATATCCAAAAATCATGATTTAAGCACATAACAGTCAAGATCAAACGGCTCATACTCAATCACATGATTGACATCCGGATTATACTTTTTGAGCATATACACGTGGAATACATTATGAATATGCTGATATTGAGGCGAAAGAGCTAACTCACAGGCTACTTTTCCTACTTAATTCAAAAGTCAAAAGGACCAATATATCGCGGCACCAATTTCCCCTTTTTCCAAATCGAGTCAAACCCTTCCATGGTGACACTTTCAGCAATACGGCTTCACCTACTTGGAATCTCACATCCTTTTGGGCGGGATCTGCGTACTTTCTTTGTCTGTCTTGAGCAACAATTAGTCTCTTCCTTTGCTGAACTAATTCAGGGCCGAGAACTTTTTCTTCTCCTACCTCATCCCAATTTGTTGGAGATCTGCATTTTCTTCAGTTTAAAGCTTCATATGGAGACATTCCGATGCTGGAGTGGTAATTGTTGTTCTATGAGAACTCTACAAGTGGTAAGTGATCATCCCAGCTTCCTGCAAAATCAATTACACAACTGCACAACATATCTTCAATTTTCTGTATAGTTCGCTCACTTTGACCGTCTGTCTGTGGATGATATGTGGTGCTCATATTTAGCTTTATGCCTAAACTTTCCTGAAACTGTCTCCAAAATCTTGAATTGAATCATGGATCTCGATCTGAAACTATTGATACCGGTACACCGTGTCGTAACACAATTTCGCGTACGTACTTATAAACCAACCTATCTAATGAAGTCTTCTCACTGATTGGTAAGAAATGTACCGATTTAATAAGGCGATCAACTATAACCCTGTTAGGTCACGCAACACTGTAGAAGGGGTTGAATACAATGTAGAATACAATCAAATCGATTTAAAGCACAAGTAACAGAAAACAGATGTATTCGATATAACAAACTCTGTTATAATGTAACTGTTCTCTCTCAGTGATGAACAAATATCACGAGAGCTGCTAGGTTACAATATATGATCTTCTCGATGATCGTAACTCTTATAGAGTAAACCTATGTCTGTGTTTATATAGATAAACATTTACAAGATAACTTCTAGTTGATATGGAATATAATTCCGCCTCCTAAAATATATCAACCAGATATCTTATATAATTCTTCTAGTCCTCGAACTCTCTTCATGCATATCTTATTCCGTATTAGTTTCGATCTTCTTTCCTGTAAATCAGCTTCCTTCCTTAACTATTAGTCCTCCAGTACTTAAGTTCTGATATCCATCTTCTGATATTATCTTCTGATAATCTAAGTCCTGATATCCTTAAGTTCTGACTTCCAGTAAGTCCTGATTTCAGTAAGAACTGATATTTCCTGTTAGTTATGATCTGAAAACTAAACATGAAACATATTAGACATGACATCTCAAATATATCCAACAAACCCATATGGCATCGTGTCCAGATTTTGTTCAAAGTAATCCTACCATGAAGTCCATGGCGATATTTTCCCATTTCCACTCAGGAATCTTTAATGGCTGAATCAATCCGCTCGGTCTTTGATGTGTCACCTTTACTCTTTGACAAGTATAACAATTGGAGACCCATTCTGCAACCTCTCTTTTCATATTTGGCCACCAAAATTTCTTTTTCAAGTCCTGGTACATCTTTGTGCTCCCCGAATAAATCAAAAATTTTGAGTTGTGTGCTTTCTGTAGTATCTCGTTCTTCAATCCGTCATTTGAGGGATCCAAATCCTTGATACAAATCTTAATATTCCTTGCTCATCCTTTTTTCTAAATATCTCTTCCCCTGTCAGTTATTTATTCCCTCGACTCATCACTTCTTCTTGACATTTCTTTATCTTCTGCAATAGTTCTGGCTGAAAAGTCATGGCATGACAAATCGCTTTCGACGTCCCGCAAACACAGAGTTCTAACTCAAATATTTTAATCTCCTTAGATAATTCCCTTGGCATGGTTATCGTATTTAGCCTTTCTTTCCTACTCAAAGCATCGGCTACTACATTCGCCTTTCCTGGATGGTAATGTATCGAACAGTCGTAATCCTTGATTAGCTGCCACCATCTCAGTTGTCTCATGTTGAGTTCCTTTTAGGTGAATATATACTTCAGGCTCTTATGGTTCGTATAGATTTCACACTTCACTCCGTAAAGGTAATGTCTTCATATCTTGAGTGCGAACACTATAGATGCCAATTCCAAATCATGGGTTGGGTATTTCAATTCATGAGGTTTAAGCTGTCGTGATGCATATGCAATCACCTTATTGTGTTGCATTAGAACACAACCCAATTCTCTGTGCAAAGTATCACTATATATCACAAAATCTCCTTTGTCATCGGGTAAAACGAATACTGGAGTGGTAACCAATTTCGGTTTTAACTCTTGAAAGCTTTCTTCAAATTCCGCATTCCATTCAAACTTATGATTCTTCCTTGTCAAATTGGTCAGCAGCGTAGCGATCTTTGAGAAATCCTTTACGAACCTTCTGTAGTATCCGGCCAATCCTAGAAACTTCTTACTTCAGTAGGAGTCTTTGGTCTCTCCCAACTCATGATCGCTTCGATCTTTGTGGGGTCCACTCTAATTCCTTCGCTTCCAATTATATGCCCTAAGAATTGAACTTCTTTTAACCAAAACTCGCACTTTGAAAACTTGCATACAACCTCTCTTGTCTAAGAATCTCCAAAATTATCCACAAGCGTTGCTCGTGCTCTTCTTCTGTCTTCGAATATATTAGAATATTATCAATTATTACCACAACAAACTGGTCCAACTATTTCTTGAAAACTCGATTCATTAAGTCCATAAAAGCTGTAGGGGCATTTGTTAATCCGAACAAAATTACTAAAAACTCATAATGTCCGTATCTTGTCCTAAATGCCGCCTTTGGGATATCTTCTGGTTTGATCTTCAACTGATGGTATCCCGACCTCAAGTTAATCTTTGAAAAACACTTCGCTTCTTTCAGTTGAACTCTACAAGTGGTAAGTGATCATCCCAGCTTCCTATGAAATCAATTGCACAACTACACAACATATCTTCAATTGTCTGTATAGTTCGCTCACTTTGATCGTCTGTCTGTGGATGATATGCGGTGCTCATATTTAGCTTTGTGCCCAAACTTTCCTGAAACTATCTCCAAAATCTTGAATTGAATCGTGGATCTCGATCTGAAACTATTGATACCGGTACGCCATGTCGTAATACAATTTCGCGTACGTACATATGAACCAACCTATCTAATGAAGTCTTCTCGTTGATTGGTAAGAAATGTACCGATTTTATAAGGCGATCAACTATTACCCTGTTAGGTCACACAACACTGTAGAAGGGGGTTGAATACAGTGTAGAATATAATCAAATCGATTTAAAGCACAAGTAACAGAAAACAGATGTATTCGATATAACAAACTCTGTTACAATGGAACTGTTCTCTCTCAGTGATGAACAAATATCACGAGAGCTACTAGGTTACAATATATGATCTTCTCGATGATCGTAACTCTTATAGAGTAAACCTATGTCCGTGTTTATATAGACCCACAGTTACAAGATAACTTCTAGTTGATATGGAATATAATTATGTCTTCTAAAATATATCAACCAGATATCTTATATAATTCTTCTAATCCTCGAACTCTTTCCATGCATATCTTATTCCGTATTAGTTTCAATCTTCTTTGCTGTAAATCAGCTTCCTTCTTTAACTGTTAGTCCTCCAGTACTTAAGTTCTGATATCCATCTTCTGATATTATCTTCTGATAATCTAAGTCCTGATATCCTTAAGTCCTGACTTCCAATAAGTCCTGATTTCAGTAAGAACTGATATTTCCTGTTAGTTAAGATCTGAAAACTAAACATGAAACATATTAGACATGACATCTCAAATATATCCAACAATCTCCCCCAACTTGTAAATTATGCAAGAATATACAAGTTAATAGATTTGATGATGTCAAAAACACTTAAGTTCAAATGCAATAAGAGTTTAATAAGACTATAAATTACAACTTACAAAATATCCAGCTTTACCAACATCACTGAATCAATCTGAATCTATAATGATTCTTAACAAAATCATTTATCAGATTATCTTCAGCTTTCTTCAGAACTTCAGCTAACTGTGCTTTGACCTGCATCAGTTCTTTTTCTTTACTGCCACCAATTTGATAAGTGGCTGTTCTGAGAGGTTGAATGGATGTTCTTTCAAGTCCATCACCAAGTCTGATAACCTTAGGATGTGAAGAGTTTTCATTATAACATAAGCATCTTCCTTTTAGAATAACTTCCAACTTAGCAGAATTCTCCAGCATAGGAATTTCTCTTCCATCACCTTCAGTAATCATTGGACTGTAATGAGAAGTCTTTGTACCAGAGATTCTGAATAGATCTCTTATAGCCTTCAAAATATATTATGACCATCTTCTTGTAATATCAGATTTTACTTCCAGAAGATAATGAATATGTTGAAGTTCTCTGATAGACTTTTTTAATACATCAGAATCAGCTAATCTATAAGTCCTTCCATCATTGAGAAATAAGATTAATTTCTCTTTCAGATTCTCATCATCATGAGCATCTATCACAACTTGAGCAGACAACACCTTGTGAAGGTGCCTTTGTTTGATTTGTTCATATGGTTTATCTGTCAATATGAAAGGATCTCCTAGAGTAACATCTACTCCTGTTTGAATCTTCTATTCTTCAGAACCTAATCCAGCTCTATCTCTAGGTTACTTGGCTTTCAACCCAAATGTAGCAAGTTGATTAATCATGAGATTGGATTTTGGTTCAACTGGAGTAGCTTTCTTCCATAACAGCTTCTTCTTATCAGCAATTATCAATTTATTCAAATCAACTTGAGCATTGTCAGCAGTTGATGTCTTGATAGCTTGATCAAAATTTGTTGTTTCTTCTATACCTTCCTGTCCTTTATTCTGAACAACAACTTGAGCAGTTTCAGAAATTGTTTTAGAATCTTCACTTATCTTTCATCTTTTCAGAATTTGAACAGTTTCATCTTCAACAAGATTATCATCAGATACTTGAACTATTTTACACATTGGTTTCATCAGATCTTGAGAAGTTTTCAAGTCCAGTGACTTGGTTGGTTCATCAATTTTTCCTTTCCCTTTGTCTTTGGGATTAATCTTCGTCTGTGATCTAGTTTTGAACTTTGAAGTTTCAGAATTTGACTTTTCCTTGATCACAATGCCCTTTTCCTTTGGCCTTGGAGGTTTCTTTGCATCAGAAACTTCAGACTTAGGATTTGTCTTCTCAGCAGCAAATCTAGCTTCTTCCTCCTTGAGAGTTTCTAAATCCATTCCTGGATTGTGTTTCATAAATAATCTTCTTGCTATCTCCTCATAAAGTGTTTGGATTTTAGGATATTTTTAATAAACAGTAGCATGCTTCCCCTTTAACTTCAGAGTTTGTAAGAACTTCTGAGAGTCTTTAGATCCTGACTGAATCAGAATATCATAACTTCACATCAGACTTTGCTTATCACCACTTGACTTCAGTCTTTGAGCATTCACAGCATCAAAACTTGACTTATTCTGAATAGAAGATTTTCCTTGAACTTTTCTTTGACCTCTGCTCTTTTCAGAGTTTCCCTGGTCATCGCATTTATCATCCTTTTGCTTCAGTTCTTGAGTAGGTGAGCATTTGGACTTAACTACCTTCTCCCCCTTTTTGGCATCATCAGGAAGTAAGAGAGAAAGAAGAAGTTCAACAGAAGATTGGATTTCATCCAATTGAGCTTTCTGAGAAGCTTGATTAATCAGAACCTCAGCAATTTGGGCCTGTTACTTCTCTTGAGTTTTCTCAATGGCTGCAACTTTTTCAGAAATAGGTCTGATACCTGTTATTGTCAATCTTAAGCACCTGATCGAGCTTATCAGCTTGTTCTCTGAGTGTATCAACCTTTTCATGAGTAACAGTATGTAGACCTTGAAGATGTTTTGTAGACAGAGCTGTGATCTTGAGTTGTGTCTTGAAATCAGCATACCCTTGTACACTATGACCGAATTATATAAACAAAATAGGAAGACTAACACTTAAATTACATTTTCGAGTACTTAAGCACAAAACGAATATATATCACAACATGCAAACGTAATACCAACTGAATATACTTATTAAACCACTGTACAAACTATATATTGTCATAATAAAGAACTTGATATTTTACTAGCACTTACATTTTATTCCATAAAACTAACATGCAATCTTATCATGATCATATTTATAAGAAATCTATAACATGCAAAGGTTTAAACTATGGTAATATCTCCAAAAATCATGATTTAAGCACATAAAAATCAAGATCAAATAATAATACAAACAACCACTCCATTCGACTCTTTTTGAGTCATGGCCGAATGGAAGGGGGAAGGAATGTCATTCGCATGTGAGTGAAACTCCCATTTCTTGCCCTTCACAACCCTTTGCTAATTTAACTCTTAGTTTGGACCCTAAGTTCATAAGAACTAAGGCCTTCCACTTGAGTTTTGTACTTACCTCTTAAATGCAACACCAAATCATTCAACAAACATGCAAAACTCTACACAAATATGTATGGAAGGGGTTTAACAAGATTGAGGGAATGAAATTACACTAGAAGTCTTGGTGTTTGGAAATGAAAAAGAAGGAAGAGTATGTGTGTGTGTGTTCGGCCGAGAGAGAGAGAGGGAAGGGAGGATGGTGAGGGTAGAGTGTTCAAGTGGAGAATGATCACATGTTTGATCATTTTATTTGTTATGTAATGGGTAGTGGATTGGTAAATTACTTCCTTGTCCTTCTTTCTTAACTAGCACAACATGCATGCAAGGCTATATTGGTCATTTGGTTCGGTAGAAAAGAGTTGGTGGAGTTTATAATGACATGAATGTCCTCACTTTGTATTAAGGGTAAAAATGCATTTAAGGGCAATTAGGTAATCACATAATTGTTAATCTAATTAAATACAAAATATACATTTTATAAATAAAACCATAAATCTATAAATTACAAGAGTAACGCCATAAAATAGTTTAGAATTTTAGGATTTAATGAGATCAATTTCGAAATTTATTAAAAAAAATAATTTTACAAATGATGTTTCTTGGATAATAAAATACATTTTATAACCTACATAAATAGCAAATAATGCATTTCTTATTTTCTAAAATTCTAAATAATATCACACAATTATTTAACATAATTCTAATCACACAAGCACATATTTCGAAAGTTTTTATTTAACTCACTTAATACACACACACACACACACATACACATATATATATATATATCAATTAAAGGATAAATAAAATACCGGTTATGATAGGGAGAGAGAGATGTTCTTGGTTTCTTCTTGAATAAGAGTTGGCTTGTTTGTGTATATAATCTTAGATATGCAATATTAGTACATATCTTCTAGAATGGCTAATTTTCAAAGCCTAAACTATAGCCAAGTACTACAACCTACATGTTTGGTTACTATTTACCTTAGCAAGGTTACTATGCTCTTTGATTGTTACTATTTTATCGCTAATCCTTGGTTACACTCTTACTAATTAGTTTGCATGAATTGCATGGGAAGTTTCATGGGCTTGATACGTTTATTTATTCGCTTACGTATTCGCTTGGTCGTTTATTCATTTTCGTAATAAATCTTCGTAAGAGATTCGCGGGGTAAATCATTTTCTTATAAGTCCTTTATGCTTTGAAATCTTGTATTTGGGTTTTAATTTATAGAATTCAAGATTCTTGATTGTAAGGCAATTCTCGTATCTCTTGAGAGTTTTATAAAATAAAGTCATTTTAAAAAGTGGTTTTCTTCGAAAACTAACGGCCTTTTACATACACTCATTTGGTTCGAATAATCGCAATATCGACTCAGAAACTTAATTTACACATCTTAATATAGTGTGGGCTAAAAGGTTTTCTCCACTCGTCCAGATTACTATTCCCTGATTATTTAAAAAAGCCATAAAAATTCGGGATATTACAGTGGATTTTCCAGGCATATGATAGGTGATAAGGCCCTCCTATCACAGTTTGAGGAGATGGCTGGCCCATTGGTGACTTTTGGAGACAACGACAAAGGATTCACAATGGGATATGGTAAGTTGATTTCTGGAAATATTGTCATTCAAGATGTAGCACTAGTTGCTAGTCTTGAAGTAAATCTTCTCAGTGTTAGCCAGTTTATAAACAAAGTTTTCAAGGTAATATTTGATAAAGAAGATTGTTGAATCACTAGCAAGAACACTGGTGAAGTTTCTTTGAAAAGAGCAAGGAAAGGTAGCCTGTTTATTGCAAACTTGAATTCAGCAAACAAGGATGGAATATGTTGCTTCTACACCAAGCCATCCATTGAGCACAGCACACTGTGGCACAAGAAACCCTCTCCCTGAATTACAAAGTAATCAACACCTTGGTGAAAAAGGAATTAGTGAGAGACATGCCAACTCTAGAATTTGTTCAAGATGAAGTTTGTGAGGCTTGTTAAAAAGGGAAAATGAAGAGGTTCAGTCACAAGAGCAAGACTGCAAATCCAATAAATTCACTGTTACAGCTTATTCACATGGATTTGTTTGGACCAGTTAATGTCTTGTCTATATCCAGAAAGAAATATGCATTGGTGATGGTGGATGACTACTCAAGATACACTTGGGTGGAATTTATGCATTCAAAGGATGAAACTCCATACATCATCATTGAACATATAAAGAAAGTTGAGATTATAACGACTCGTGTGTTTTTGAATTATTTAAATATGTGATTATTACGGAAATTATTAAATAAAATATGTGTATTGGTTTTGACCGCTCTGTGTTGGTTGATTATTGTATAGGTGTAATTTATAATATACCGGGTTGTTCGTGTGATTAATTATGGAGTCGTATTGGATTGTTTTTATTTTCAAAAAGTGGATTTGGTGCAAATTTATTTGCATAAATATTGGGAATGTTTCAAAAAAAAAATTATTATTTTTATGATTTTATAATTACAATAATTATTTTTAGGATTTTATAAAATTGAGAAATCAATATTTCATTAATTATTTATCTTTAAATGATTTTCTGAGTATGTTTAATGGTAAAATCCATATTTAATTCTAAAATTCTTCAAAAATTATGAAACTCATATTTATTTAAGTTGGGAATATTCCGGGAATTTTAAAATTATTTTGGAAATTTTCGGGATTAATTTCACGCGCTCGTTGTTTCGTGTTATTGATAAAAGCGGGTACAAGTTGCGTTTTTAGAAATTGTTTTAAAATTCCA
Organism: Apium graveolens; assembly: GCF_009905375.1. Taxonomy (NCBI): domain Eukaryota; kingdom Viridiplantae; phylum Streptophyta; class Magnoliopsida; order Apiales; family Apiaceae; genus Apium; species Apium graveolens. The sequence goes on from NC_133647.1 coordinate 68,612,985, forward strand.
AAAGTTACATTTTTATTTACTTCGGGATTTTTAGAAAATTTTAAAACTATTTTAATAATTTTCGGAATTTATTTTATAAGTAACCTGGTTCGATAAATTGCAAAATACGAGTTAAAAATTAGATTTAGAGTCAATAATAGGATACTTGTTTAATTAGGGGATATGTGTAAAATTTATACAGGGCCTAGCTACACGTGTCTTATTCTCGCTTAAACAGAAAATTAGCATCGATTCTTGTCTCCATCTCTCACTTTCGATGGTGTCTCTGTTCCTGGGGGAACAATCCTTTTCGACTTTTCTCTCGTCCCTCGCTCTCTCGTATTTTCTTTTTCTTTTATTGCTACTGTTAATCCCTTCCTTCTTCCGGATTTTCCCTGTTTTCTTCCGCCGTATTTCCCTCCGGCGAGCCGCCGAGTTGCTTGCCTCTGTGCGGTTCTTGTCAGGTCGTATGTAAATATACATATTCTGGGTGTGTGAGTGTGTGCATAGTCTGTATGTGTGGTTTCTTTGTCTGTGTGTAAACGTTATCTGTGTTCGTTATTCTTGGTTGTTTCCGGCTGGTCGTGTGTCTTCCGGGTAGTGCTGTGATGCTGTGCGCGTGAGTATACGCGTCTGTGTTGGGTTCTTTTTTTTTTTACTTATTTAATTAATTGAATGTTTTGCAGAAACTTTGATTAGTTTTCGTGAAATCAATTTAGTTGCGGCATAAGTCATTGTATATCGGTGGAGTTTATTTGGAAACCCGGATATTATCGGGCACCAATAAATTTCGCCACCGTCGGCGATGAGCCTCGGCGAGCCGACGGTGGACTGTGATGACCCGATTCTGAGTCCTAATATTTTTAATAAATAAAAGCCGTATTGTGTTTTTATTCTGAATCAAAATAGTTAATTAGCAAATATTGAATCGTGATGATTAAGTTGGTTGTGATTACTAAATTGTATCGGTGATTGGAATCTGCAAGTTGTGATTGGCTGTCGTGGTTTAAATTGGATTGTTGTTGTTGAATTGACGTCGATTAATGTTTCGACGGGTAGTCCGATAAATAAAGGAAACGCTACCCGATTTTCGGAAACTGAATTACGTAAATACGGGAGCGTATCCGAGGATTATAGGAACGTCGAGCGAGTATAAGTAAATACATATATGTATGTTTTATACAAAACCTGATTGTATGTTGTATTGTATATTTTGTCCAAAACACAGTAACCCTAATTTCGTAAAATGACGAGTATACGTATTTTCTAAAAACGAACACTGAATTGATTTCGAGAATGTGAACCGTAATTGTTGACTGTGTTATTCTAATATGAATAATTACGAGTTGGGTTTGAATATCGTTGGATAAGAATTAGTATCGAGGATATGTCAAGCATACCTAGACGTCTAACGTAGGGTATTTCGACCCTGTAGGTTATAGTCGGGAACCTGAAAGTGGACGATGGACTAAAAATAACCTAGTGGTCAGTCGACGAGCTCAGTAGAGTTTTAATAGAAAGACCTGAGTGTCGAAGCCGAATCCAATGGGATCTAGTGGTTGGACGTTAAAGCCTGAGCGGTAGCGTCGGATCAGAATTGATCAATGATAGTTGTAAAGCCTGTAAGGCAAGTATTTCTGAACTTTTCTTCAAGACATATTACCAATGTTTTCGAACTATTTCATAACATGTTGCTATTATTAAACATAATTCCTGTTTTTTTTAATGCAAGTGTTTTAAACTTCTTACCTTAAACCCTGAATCTTTCTTGATCTTGAGCCGTAAGCCTTATTCTTTGTAAACCATCCTTTGTTGATCCACAGATATCAATTCACACCAATATGATACTACTCCCCAAAGGTATAACTACCAAACACCAAACACTGAAACAAAATTGTTTGAAAACACAGAAACTTTTATACTGCAACCATTCTTTATAACATCAAAGAACTCTACTTTGAAAAATCATTTCTGACCTAATACCGGATGCTGGTACAAATTGAAAACCATTTCTTATACATACCCTGATATACCCTTGAGATATCCATGAGTTTTCTTACATTTCTATGCAAATGTTTAACCATCATCGATTATGATTTTATTTTATTGAATCATATTGTTATCATATTGAACTGCTTTAGGATTGGATAGTTTTTATATATGTGGACCAGATTCGTGGTCAGACCATATTAATGGTCAAGTTAGGCCAATGTGTGCCTTGGATCCAGTAATTAGAGCAGTGCTGTGTGCTTGCTCGGGGTTAGTGCGTGACTGATCAGCAGTCTAAGCTTGGTTTTTAAAACTTAAAATGAATATCCAATTCTAATAAATAGTTAAAAAGAAACTTGATTCCTTTGAATCATCTCATTTAATCATGGTTTAACCTCAGTTATCGTTATCATGACTTGCTGAGCTACATAGCTCACCCTTGCGATTCTTTTATATATGTTACAGTTGAAAAGAATATGGATGATAGTGAAGTTCCTCAGTCCAAAGTACGGGCTAAGGTTCCAGTCGAGGTGGATCGAGCTAGCAGAAGTTTCATGCGGTAAAGAGATAGTCAGATTGTAGGAATGATTTTATTATCAATTATAAGTTAAATTAGTTGGGATTTGGTACGATGTAATAATTAAGATTGTGGCTTGTTTTCATACTTTAACCTGTTGCGATCCGTGATTTTGTAAACAGGGTCATTATAAATAATATTTCTTATACAAGTTGATATATTGTGTTTGTGTTGTGGACCCCAAACTTCTGACCCGGGTTTGGAGGGCGCCACAGGTTGGTATCAGAGCTACCGGTTATAAGTCACTGAAACAAGCCTAGATTATCGGGATTGGGTAGAGGTTTAAGATTAGGAATAGGAAATAGAAAGATAAGACGTTGTGAGGTTGAGTGCGATGGTATAGTAGGTCTCCGGCATAATTCGTATTGCGATTCGGGATTCTCAGCATGTGACGTGATTTCCAGACAACGGCAATGGCAGATCTTGATTCCCCGGTGTCATTGGATCATTTGGAGCTTTCCGTTCGAGGATCGTCACCTTCTCCCAGATTGGATTTGCACCTTGTTCTTTCACCAGCATTAAGGATACTACCTTCTGGTATAATGATTGCACTTCTTCAAGTTATTTTACGCTAAATTTTCCGCCTCTTGATGCGAGATTACCTATTCAAGAACTTTTATCTGTTTATTCTTGTTTCATTGGACATTCGGCTGTGAGCGTATCTCTTTAGTTTACCCTACATCCTGTTCCATACCCCCAGTTTTGAACTTGTCCTATAAAGCGATTGTATCTATGAGGATGAATTCGAGAGCTACAGTAAATGGTGAGCGCTTGAGTTATAAATAGAGGTGAGACAAAGTTTAGAGAGGAGATTTAAGTGTTTCAGAGGATAGCTGTTATCGGGTTAAAAGAAGCCCTCAGTGACTAACCCACCCGTGAATAATTATGGGATGAACTGGATGAATTTTGAAAGAGTAAGAGAGAAAAATATAAACCTGGAATTTTTGTGAAATTAAATGATGATGATATGATAAATGCTATATGTAAAGTAGTAATGTGATGTGATACGAGCAAACTTTGTTCTATGAAATAGACTCATTGACTATTGGATAGCCTGTTTTACTTAACTACTGCAATGGTAATGTCAGGAGTATTACCAGTATGGAAGCTTTAATGTGAAGCTACGAATAAGATAAATGCAACGACAATTGAAGTTTTCATCGATTAAGGAAGGCAGATGGACACGATAAAGGAGAAAAGGTAGATTGGAGTGAACGAACTTTTATGTGATTATTTCTTTAATATGGTACCTTGTTATAGGTCGGAAGGACAACAACCAACTCATATAGTAAGGACAACCAGGTTTGTGATTTTTTGAACTTTTTAAACAAGTTTTTGAAAAAGATTTTTCCTTTACAAATTTCTAAAAGCCTTTTCGAATAAAATGATTTTTAAACATTGGTTGTCAAGTTACTACTTGAGTTTCTTGTTTGTTAGAAAGCCCGGATTACCTAGAAAAAAAAATGCTGTTTCAGACTTAGTATTGCTAATTCAGAGGACAAAGTGATCCGTGATTATGAAGGAGTTGGTTATTCTCAACAGAAAGGTACAAATATTGTTTGATAAGATTAACAACAGAATCAGTGTACGGAGCAATTACTCATCCAATTACAGGATTATCCAAGTTCAAAGAATTCACTAATTTAACAGAAGTCTGAGTATGACTGAAGCAGATTGAGAAGATTTCTAGATTTCCTAAAAAAAAAAGGAAAATATTATTAACACAAGGATCGCTATGTTGAATGCTTCGGGGTTATTCTAAATTGAAAAAGGAAACTCGAGGTTGTCTGGTAGGGACGTTACTATGATCGAGTTGTTAAAGTATTATATGTAGAGGTGTGATGTTAAAGACGCAAGACGTGACAAGTAAGAATCTACCATAATGCTTAATTTACGAAGACATTCCAGCGTATTTTTTTTAAAGTTATTATATGAAACAATGGAGATATGATCGAACTAGCTCGAAAGATGAATACAAGTGAAAAGTGGATGGTGACCAATGGTATCGTTCTAGTTTTCAATATTACAGCGTATATTCCTTCTCAATTCCTAAAAATGTATGAACTTCTTTCCTCAAGTAAACTCTTTTCTATGATGTCGAAAAGAAGTATATTCCATTCCTTTCAAATTTATTTGCTTCCCTCAAGTCTTGCTTTCTGATTGGCACAAACAGTGTTATGGTGAGACACTTTGTCAGAATGACAAAGAGTCGGGTGGGACGCCACCTAAACATATGCTGTATGCCATATAGTACGAAAGACTGGCCATCTTAAGTGCCAATGTGGTTGTCTCATTCATATTCAAATCCTTGTTTCTTCTTTCTTTTCAACTCTAATTTTGTTGGACTTTGAATCCTTCTAGTCATTTCGTTATACTATCGTTCTATGTAAGAGGTTTTCAAACAGAAATCAACGTATCCTGAATTAAGCGGATGAAGTTCCACCTACGTCTTATGCATGGGAAGGAAATAAACACCTGGCAAGGATTGCAAATCACTAGTCCCAGTGAAGAATCCACTAAGAATCAAGGGAATCTACTTCAATAAGGAATACATTTTCGAGAACGAGAATATGCGATTTTTCCTGTGGGACATGTTATTCAGAATACGGACGTGATGATATGGATGATCAGGGTGAATACCTTATGCGTTAAAGTATTGAAATATGTGAGAGCAACTTGATTGTTTAGCTCCCAAGGTTTTGTTGATAAGATGAATTACCCTGTTGAATTGATAAGGTTGTGATTAAAGGACTAGCAAGTCAAGAATGTGTGGTTGTTGAATAAGTGAGTACTAATGGTGAAATTGAGATTCCTGGCAATAAGTTATGAAGAATTGATATCATGGAAGATAAGAGGATTTGATATTATTCTAAGGAATGGATTAACTACTAAAGCGTGATGTCCAGACAAACCGTCGTGATGAGAAGATAATTCTGAGAATGCCAAATGAGAAGGTGAGGAGGTTCAGGAGATGGAAGAAAGTAAAGAATTTGTTAATAATGATTACGATGATCAAGATATGAGTATTATGGTGATTATGGGATACATAAAAGTCAGAAGCAAACAAAATTTGAAGATTTTATAGTAATTAAGGAGTTTCAAGATATGTTTTTGGACGAGTTATCAACATTCCCTTTAGATATAGAAATTGAGTTCATAACTGATTTAGCACCTAAAATGAAGCCAGTGTCCAAAGCCCCGCACAGAATGACGCCAGTTAAAGTCAAGGAGTTAGCAAAGTAAATGCAAGAAATGCTAGGAGAAGAAACGATTAGACCTAGTGTACCCCATAAGGTGCACCGGTATTAAATGTTAATAAGAAAAATGGAAGTATGGGATTATGCGTCAACTAGCGAAAGCTCAATAAGTTTACTATTAAAAGCAAGTATTTGTTACCTTGACCCAATGATTTGTTTGATCAAACGAAGGAAGCAAAGTACTTTTATAAGACTGATTTAAGACTTGGTATTTCACCAATTAAAGATTAAACCTATGGATGTATCAAAGATAATTTTCAGAACCAAGTGTTGTTCTCGTATTGTCATTTGGATTAACCAATATACTAGTGATATTTGAACCTGATGGACAGAATCTTTAAGGAATAGCTGGAGAAACTGTAGTTATGATACTTAAAGTCAACGGAGGACCATGCAAAACATTTAATGATGATTGGAAAGTTAGAGAGGAAAGAAGTTATGTGAAGTAGTAGAAAGTAAAGTACTATGAATAAAAAAGGAAACCAGAAACACCAACAAAAGTAAGAAGTGTTATCATAAGCCGGTTACTATAAAAAAATTTGTGCAAGATTTCTTGAAAGTTGCCATATCTTAGATGAAGTTAACCAGGAGAAGCAAGAAGTTTATATGAAGTAGAGAAGGGTAAAGACAGTTTTACGGAGTTAAGTGAAAGAATGGTTACAGCACCTGCTTTATTATTTTGAAAGTATCAAGGAGATTTTGTAGTTTATAGTGATGCTTCTTATAAGGGAATAGGATGTGTGTTGACGCAGCATAATAGGGTTATTGTATATGCATCCAGACAACCGAAACCTTATGAGCAGAAGTATCCTACCCATAATTTGGGAGTAACGGTAATCATATTCGTTTTGAAGGATTTGGGAAACATAATATGTATGGAGAAAGGTATAAAATCTACACGGGCTGTAAGAGGTTGAAGTATATATTCACGAGGAAAAGCAAAGATAGAGGAAAACAATAATGGACATAGAGACTGTACCGGAAGAATTTTCTATGGAATTTTAGAAGTTGAAATTGAGAATCAGAGTTTATAATCCAAACAGGAGCAAGGATGAATAGTATGACCTTTCAGTCAAAGTTGTTAAGGGAAAGATAAGGATATGTCAAAAGAAAATAATGGATTACGATGTTAGCAGTAGTGAAAGGAAATTGATGCGCCCAGAAGAATAGTCACGATATCCCCAGATTCTCCTCCAGCACTTGGACGTTACAAGTAGAAGAATTAAGAAATGAAATGCCACAGGGAATTCATAGTATAAAGTATATACTCTATTGAAGAGATGCCAAAATATATGGAAATAAAAGAAAAATAGCGATAACCAGGTATAAGAAGGATATTTCAAAATGGATTAGAAAGTGTTGGACACGTCAAAGAATTAAGGTAAAATATTGGAGGCCTAATGGATAAGGAAGACCCAGGGAATGGTTTTATAAGAAGTGAATTGTGAAGGGTACCAATGATGTTCATGAAGAAAAGGAATGAAATTATAAGAGTACGTACTGATTATCGGAAGTTTAACAAAATAATGAATAAGAAGAAGTGAGACCCTATAAAGAATTGATTACTTATAAGACCTAATTTAAGAAGTGTGTTATGTATTAAGAATTAATTTAAGATCTGACCTGAGAAAATATCAGAGATTACGATCAAAGTGAGTTCAGAGCATTGCAAGCTCTAACGATATTATATGAAATTACAAGTGTATCAGGTGGCTACAAGGAATTAAGGAACGTGGTGTATAAGGAGTATTTGGATAAGCAAACAATATTTATTGATAACATCCTCAGTTATTCAAAGAATGAGAAAGCCTACATGGAATGCCCAAAGATTTTTCTCCAAAGATCGGAAGGAAAGAAACTATACGTTGAGTCTTCAAGAATGAAATTTTGACTAGGGTTAACAAAAGATTCTGAATTAATCCATTAACAACTACCTAAGCAAAGCCGTATGGTAGCAGACGCCTTATGCTGACAGAAAGGATTGGATGTAATTAAGACCACCGAGGAGTTAGTAAACGAATTGGAAAGAGTAAGAAATGTTTGAATGTTTGGAAACCAAGCTGAAAACGAGCACCGCCTATCATCCTTGAATAGAGAGTCAAAGTACGAAAGTGATTCAGGAAAGGTAAAATATGTTGAGAGGTGGAGTCTTAAGGAAACAATGGAACGATCATTTATCAACAATGTCAACTTTGGAATGCCACTGTATCAAGCTTCGTGTGAATGCAAGTGTAGGTCCCCATTTCTATTAGAATAAAATAGGAGAAATAAAGTTGTTAAATCCTAAGTTAAATCGGCACGCCAAGAGCATAGTGCTATTAGTTAAAGCAGCTCGGAGTAGACAAAGAAAGAAAACAAAATTGTGTTGAGAGAAAGTATGAGTATAGAGATAGGACCAGTAGTGTTAGTAAAAGTGTCGTCTTGAAAGAAATTGGATAAGTTTGAGTAGAAGGGACAACCTAAGTCCTAAAATTAGTGAACCATTCGGAGTATTGATAAATATAGATAAAGTTGTTCATAAATGATATGACTGTCTCACCAGTGTATATACCTAATGTATTTTACTTGTCAATATTAAAGTGATAAGTATTGGGTTTGAATTAAGTAATTGATCAGAAGCCAATGGGGCTCTTGTCTAAGTTGTTCTGCATATAGTGATCAATCCAAATTCTTGATCGTTAAAGGCAAGTCCTTGGAAATGAGTGCATACCTATTATGAGTACGTTTGAACCTTCGAGTAGAAGGGTCTACTTAGAAATTTGAGTCAGATATGCTTGACAAATATCCTCACTTAATTAATTAGACCAGATTCTGAGGACAGAATCGTTTTAAGGGGGAATGATATAACGACTCGTGTGTTTTTGAATTATTTAAATATGTGATTATTACGGAAATTATTAAATAAAATATGTGTATTGGTTTTGACCGCTCTGTGTTGGTTGATTATTGTATAGGTGTAATTTATAATATACCGGGTTGTTCGTGTGATTAATTATGGAGTCGTATTGGATTATTTTTATTTTCAAAAAGTGGATTTGGTGCAAATTTATTTGCATAAATATTGGGAATGTTTCAAAAAAATTATTATTTTTATAATTTTATAATTACAATAATTATTTTTAGGATTTTATAAAATTGAGAAATCAATATTTCATTAATTATTTATCTTTAAATGATTTTCTGAGTATGTTTAATGGTAAAATCCATATTTAATTCTAAAATTCTTCAAAAATTATGAAACTCATATTTATTTAAGTTGGGAATATTTCGGGAATTTTAAAATTATTTTGGAAATTTTCGGGATTAATTTCACGCGCTTGTTGTTTCGTGTTATTGATAAAAGCGGGTACAAGTTGCATTTTAGAAATTGTTTTAAAATTCCAAAAGTTACATTTTTATTTACTTCGGGATTTTTAGAAAATTTTAAAACCATTTTAATAATTTTCGGAATTTATTTTATAAGTAACCTGGTTCGATAAATTGCAAAATACAAGTTAAAAATTAGATTTAGAGTCAATAATAGGACACTTGTTTAATTAGGGGATACATGTAAAATTTATACAGGGCCTAGCTACACGTGTCTTATTCTCGCTTAAACAGAAAATTAGCATCGATTCTTGTCTCCATCTCTCACTTTCGATGGTGTCTCTGTTCCTGGGGGAACAATCCTTTTCGACTTTTCTCTCGTCCCTCGCTCTCTCGTATTTTCTTTTTCTTTTATTGCTACTGTTAATCCCTTCCTTCTTCCGGATTTTCCCTGTTTTCTTCCGCCGTATTTCCCTCCGGCGAGCCGCCGAGTTGCTTGCCTCTGTGCGGTTCTTGTCAGGTCGTATGTATATATACATATTCTGGGTGTGTGAGTGTGTGCATAGTCTGTGTGTGTGGTTTCTTTTTCTGTGTGTAAACGTTATCTGTGTTCGTTATTCTTGGTTGTTTCCGGCTGGTCGTGTGTCTTCCGGGTAGTGTTGTGATGTTGTGCGCGTGAGTATACGCGTCTGTGTTGGGTTCTTTTTTTTTTACTTATTTAATTAATTGAATGTTTTGCAGTAACTTTGATTAGTTTTCGTGAAATCAATTTAGTTGCGGCATAAGTCATTGTATATCGGTGGAGTTTATTTAGAAACCCGGATATTATCGGGCACCAATAAATTTCGCCACCGTCGGCGATGAGCCTCGGCGAGCTGACGGTGGACTGTGATGACCCGATTCAGTGTCCTAATATTTTTAATAAATAAAAGACGTATTGTGTTTTTATTCTGGATCGAAATAGTTAATTAGCAAATATTGAATCGTGATGATTAAGTTGGTTGTGATTACTAAATTGTATCGGTGATTGGAATCTGCAAGTTGTGATTGACTGTCGTGGTTTAAATTGGATTGTTGTTGTTGAATTGACGTCGATTAATGTTTCGACGGGTAGTCCGATAAATAAAGGAAACGCTGCCCGATTTTCGAAAACTGAATTACGTAAATACGGGAGCGTATCCGAGGATTATAGGAACGTCGAGCGAGTATAAGTAAATACATATATGTATGTTTTATACAAAACCTGATTGTATGTTGTATTGTATATTTTGTCCAAAACACAGTAACCTTAATTTCGTAAAATGACGAGTATACGTATTTTCTAAAAACGAACACTGAATTGATTTCGAGAATGTGAACCCTAATTGTTGACTGTGTTATTCTAATATGAATAATTACGAGCTGGGTTTGAATATCGTTGGATAAGAATTAGTATCGAGGATATGTCAAGCATACCTAGACGTATAACATAGGGTATTTTGACCCTGTAGGTTATAGTCGGGAACCTGAAAGTGGACGATGGAGTAAAAATAACCTAGTGGTCAGTCGACGAGCTTAGTAGAGTTTTAATAGAAAGACCTGAGTGTCGAAGCCAAATCCAATGGGATCTATTGGTTGGACGTTAAAGCCTGAGCGGTAGCGTCGGATCAGAATTGATCAATGATAGTTGTAAAGCCTGTAAGGCAAGTATTTCTGAAATTTTCTTCAAGACATATTGCCAATGTTTTGGAACTATTTCATAACATGTTGCTATTATTAAACATAATTCCTGTTTTTTTTAATGCAAGTGTTTTAAACTTCTTACCTTAAACCCTGAATCTTTCTTGATCTTGAGCCGTAAGCCTTATTCTTTGTAAACCATCTTTTGTTGATCCACATATATCAATTCACACCAATATGATACTACTCCCCAAAGGTATAACTACCAAACACCAAACACTGAAACAAAATTGTTTGAAAACACAGAAACTTTTATACTGCAACCATTCTTTATAACATCAAAGAACTCTACTTTGAAAAATCATTTCTGACCTAATACCGGATGCTGGTACAAATTGAAAACCATTTCTTATACATACCCTGATATACCCTTGAGATATCCATGAGTTTTCTTACATTTCTATGCAAATGTTTAACCATCATCGATTATGATTTTGTTTTATTGAATCATATTGTTATCATATTGAACTGCTTTAGGATTGAATAGTTTTTATATATGTGGACCAGATTCTTGGTCAGACCATATCAATGGTCAAGTTAGGCCAATGTGTGCCTTGGATCCAGTAATTAGAGCAGTGCTGTGTGCTTGCTCGGGGTTAGTGCGTGACTGATCAGCAGCCTAACCTTGGTTTTTAAAACTTAAAATGAATATCCAATTCTAATAAATAGTTAAAAAGAAACTTGATTCCTTTGAATCATCTCATTTAATCATGGTTTAACCTCAGTTATCGTTATCATGACTTGCTGAGCTAGATAGCTCACCCTTGCGATTCTTTTATATATGTTACAGTTGAAAAGAATATGGATGATAGTGAAGTTCCTCAGTCTAAAGTGCGGGCTAAGGTTCCAGTCGAGTTGGATCGAGCTAGCAGAAGTTTCATGCGGTAAAGAGATAGGAATGATTTTATTATCAATTGTAAGTTAAATTAGTTGGGATTTGGTACGATATAATAATTAAGATTGTGGCTTGTTTTCATACTTTAACCTGTTACGATCCGTGGTTTTGTAAAGCAGGGTCATTATAAATAATATTTCTTATACAAGTTGATATATTGTGTTTGTGTTGTGGACCCCAAACTTCTGACCCGGGTTTGGAGGGCGCCACAGAGATGCAGGCTGAGGATAACAATTATGTTAAAATATTGAGAAGTGATAATAGCACAGAATTCATGAATGCAACTTTAAATGAATTCTGCAAAGACAAGGGCATTGTTCAAGAGTTATTAGCTCCAATAACATCTCAGAAAAATGGTGTGGTTGAAAGGAAGAATAGAACTCTAGTTGAAGCTGCAAGAACACTGCTGCATGATGCCAATTTGCCAACAAGTTTTTGGGAAGAATCTGTCAACACTGCATGCTATAATCAAAACATATATCTTATCAACAAAAACCTTGGCAAGTCACCCTAGTCAATTTTATCTAAAAGAAAGACTACTGTAAAGCATCTGCATATGTTTAGGAGCAAATGTTTTGTGCTCAAAGACAACTCTGATTATGTTAGAAATTTTAACTCCAAAGTATTTGAATCTATTTTTCTGAGATATTCATTGAAAAGAACTGCCTACAGAGTTTATGTGCTTGAGTAAAAGAAAATTATGAAAAGCACAGATGTGAACTTTGATGATGACAAGTGTCCAGGCTTAGAATGTCTTGATGAAAATGAAGCTGAAGCCCTTAAATTTGAAAATCTAAACATTGATAGTGATTTTGAAGATGATGCTGAGATCAACACAAACAACAGAAAGGATGAAAAAATCAAATGAACCAGTGAACTGTGAATATGAGAATTCATCTCAAAGTAGAAACTCACTTGAATTTGATGGCACAAACTTAGGGGGGAAGAGATGATAGTTCTGCAAGTCATGCCAACAATGAAGAAACTGTAGACAACTCTAGTCAAGAACATCATACCAGAAAATGGGATAGGAGTCACACAAGAGATGCAATAATTGGTGATCCAAATGCTGGTGTAAGGACTAGGGGTGCCACTACAATAAATGCTAGCATGCATGCTTTGTTTCTCAAATTGAGCCTAAGAAAATTGAGGAAGCTCTACTTGATCATGACTAGATAACTTTTATGCAAGAAGAGCTAAATCAATTTGAAAGAAATAAAGTTCGGAAATTGGTTCCTGCACCAAAGAACAGAAGTATCATTGGAACTAAATGGGTGTATAGGAACAAATTGGATGAAAATGGAATTGTTATAAGAAAAAAAGCAAGACTAGTTGAAAAAGGCTACTCACAAGAAGAAGGAATTGATCATGATGAAACTTTTGCTCCAGTTGCAAGACTTGAAGCAACTAGATTTTTTCTTGCATTTATCGGACATTCAAATTTCAAGGTGTATCAAATGGATGTGAGAAGTGCATTCCCTAATGGTGAATTGGAAGAAGAAGTCTATGTACAACAGCCACCTGGCTTTGAAGATCCAGAATTTCCAAACTTTTTTTATAAACTGTTGAAGGCTCTTTATGGACTGAAGCAAACACCTAGAGCTTGGTATGACACGTTGTCAAAATTTTTACTCAAACATAGACTCACTAGGGGAACAATTGACAAGACTCTATTCTACAAGCAGCATGGTGATAGCATTATCCTAGTTCAAATCTATATGGATGATATCATTTTTTGTTCTACAAATGAAAGGCTATGTCAAAGATTTTCAAGAATCATGCAAAGTGAATATAAGATGAGCATGATGGGAGAACTAAGTTACTTCCTTGGTCTTCAAGTTATCCAAAGAAGTGATGGAATATTTATCAGTCAAACCAAGTATGTCAAAGACCTGTTGAAGAAATTTGGAATGGTTGAATGCTCACATGCATCAAAACCTATGTCTACAGCTACCAAGTTGGATAACGATAAGAAAAGTGTAGGAATTTCAGGTTATAGAGGGATGATCAGATCTTTTCTGTACTTAACTGCTAGTAGACCTGACATCATTTTTCCAACATGTCTCTCTGCTAGATTTTAAGAAAATCCTAAAGAATCACATTTGATGGCTGTCAAAAGGATTTTCAGATATTTGAAGGGGACAACAAACTTGAGATTATGGTATCCTAAGGGAACTGGTCTTGAAGCTGTTGGATACATAGATGCAGATTTTGCTGGATACAGGGTAGAAAGAAAGAGTACAAGTGGAAGCTATCAATTCCTTGGGCAAAGACTTGTATCTTGGTACAGTGAGAAACAACAATCAATGTCAACTTCCACAGCTGAAGCTGAATACATAGCTGCTGGAAGTTGTTGTGCTCAAGTGCTTTGAATTAGAAATCAATTAATGGAATATGGCCTAGTGGTACATAAAATTCCAATCATGTGTGACAATACTAGTGCCATATCTATTATTGCTAATCCAGTTAATCTGTAACGACATAGAAATTATGACTGTATTATATTATAATAAAGATGAATTATGTGTTTTATTATGTCATTAAATATGTTTAGTTGTAAAACCCTAGTTGTTATGTGCCATATGTGTTATGTGTAGTCAGAGTATTTTTCGGGTATTTATCGGATATTTTATTTTATGTTAAATGCTTTCGTATCAAAAGTTATACGACCCAAACTGTGTTTTAATAGCTGATAATTCAAATAAAATAATTGGCCTTATTTTGCTTAGTATGGCTTGTACCATATCGTTATTCTGAACATCCAGTTATTTTAGAAATTTTTTCTCGTTTCGCAAAAAATGACTTTTCCGGGCCCCTTCGGGTGTTAAAAACCCCACAAAAAATATATTTCTATTTTTATAAAATTATAGGACTTTCAATTATTTCAGTTCTTTGTATTTTTGTATTATTCACAAATTTTGGGAAATTTTGGCATATATATTGTATATATTTAATATTAAAAATTTAAAAATTAATACTCAAAAATTATTAATTAAGGGCCAATTAATTTTATTAGGAGTATAATTAGGGCCTTAATTTTAATTAGGAGCATAATTTTTACTATTATAAATACCTTAATTTTTATTAATTAATTATAATTAAATTATAAAAATTATTAAAATTCTGCAAAATTCTCTGAAGAACGGGTAGGGTTTGTGATTTCGGGTCAAGCAATCAACCAGTGATTTTGATCGATTTTGGGCATCAATCATAGTCGTACTCAAATCGAAAGTTTTGATATGTTCTTTCAGTTTATAGCATCAATTTCATGTTTTAATTCGTAGATTTTTTGATTTTGATTTTTAGGGTTCTTCTTCGAATCAGGGCTTTTTGATTCTAGGGTTATTTAATTGATTCGATGAATGGTATAGCTTTGTATGATGATTTGCAGTTAATTTATGCTATTAATTTCATCAAACAATTCTTGTATGTGTGAATTCGATTACTAGGGTTTATACCCAATTTTTGATTTATACGTTTTTGATTTTAAAAAAACTGAGGTTTATAAAGTGTTAGGGGTTTGATTATATAGTGAACAAGCTTTGATTTGGACTATTAATCTTAGAGTTTCATGTATAGATGAAGCAAATCGATTTTTGGCCGGTGTTTGGTTTGATTTGGTCGGAGATTGGGATTCAGTGATGTTTTTGGTCAAAGGACGGTGGGAATTGATCGTGAGTGATGTGAGGAATGAAAACCCCGCGAAAATGAAACCAAACTGTGCTGTTTAAGCCCCAAACGGGACTCACCGGTATCCGGTGAAGTCGCCGGATTCTGGATTTCATCCCAAATTCTAGTGGTGTTCTTCACCGACCCGGATTGAGACCCGTTGACTTGTTTCTAAAACCCGGTTTTGATCTATTTTACCCAATTCCCATTTTTTGAAAACTATTTCTGACTTTTATTTTTATTTTATTTTTATAAATTCTAAAAATCAGTTTTATTTATTTATTTAAATTAATTAATTAATTTAATTAATTGATTTATTTTATAAATAAATCTGAAATATTTTTCTAAAATTTAAAATTATTTATTTATTTATTATTTATTATTTATTTAAAATTAATTAATTATTTTGATAATTAATCTGTTTATTTTGAATAATTCATTTTAAATTCATTTGAATTCCTAATATTATGTAAAAATCATTTTTAATTCAGATTTTTCCTAAATAATTATATAAAAATATATTTGGGGTTCAATTATCTTGAATAAATGATTATTTTATATAATAAATTGATTTATTCTTATTTATTGATTAATAGTTGAACTGTTTATCCGATTTAAACGAAACGAAAGCCCTTAGACTCAGAAAAATGATCTGATTTCAATAAAAAATAGTTTTAAATCTTAATTTCTTTCGGAATCGATTCGTATTTCGATATTTATTTCTTTATATACCCTATTAATTATAAATATGAGTCTAATAAATTCCAAAAATTAGGAAAGGAGCCAAATATTATTCGGTAGTGCGAATATTGATCCGATTTCGATTCTAAAAATAATTTTAAGCCTAGAATGACTGTGTAACATATGTGTTATGTGATTTATATGGTTGATCGAGTCCTAATTGCAAGATAATTATTGTACGAGTTAGTTATAATCGTACGGGTAGACCATAAGGGTTATGTGAAGTTGGATTGAGATATGATTAAGATATGAATCGGCTAAACGAGTATCTTTCTTTGATAGATACGAATCCAGCAAGGCAAGACAAGCCAGTGGCAGGGAACTGTGATATATTTGTGGTAAATCGCGTAACAGGCAAGTTTTTCCCCAATTTTAAATTCAGAATAGTGAATTGCTTTAATTTATCCAAATTCTCAACTCGATAAATATTGATAATTCCTGTTCACAATCAATGATACACAATTACTATTCTTCTACTTCTAATTTAATTATGATTCCTAATTTCCCTTGATACGGTGAATACTCTATTCGTATTCCAATAGATTACACACTATACCTATATCCTGATATATTTTGATGGTGGGATACATCAAAGTATACCGATTATTCCAGATGCTCATCTGTGGACTGGATGGTGATGATAAGGACCAGGTATAAACTGAATCCTATAGGCCGGGGACTAACCGGATCCCTGTGCTGGGTCATAGAGACTGGGTACCCGAATTGATCTATACAGGTAGGTATAGATCTGCACTGTATTCTGACTGATCAGCAGGATATTGGTGCTAATATTGATCTTGTGTCCAGTATAGTTTACTGATAATCGCCGATAGTGGCCTTCATTATCCTTTACAGAAATACATAGTCACATATACAATCAGATTACAGGTTTACTTATCTTTTTGGTAATACTGTATATATATATTGTGGACTTGCTGAGCAATTATGGCTCACCCCTCTTGTTGTTATTCACTTTGTTTTTCAGTGAAGGTAGAGGATGAAACCCATTCGAACCCGAGTGGTAAAGAAGTGAGTCAAGCAGCGGGATCCTCTGGAACCAAAGGTACTAATCCCGATAAAATAAGAGAGCTTTGAGCTTCTATAGCAGGTGTAGTATAGATAGATGTAGTGTGTGTTTGAATCAATGGAATTTAGTTTAAAAATTGTGTAGATAGTTGGCTTGTAATAAAGAGAATTGTATGAGATTTTAAATTTGGGTTTGTAATAAATGTAGTAAGTTGTTCTTGTTTTCATACCTCGACCCTAAAGATCTTGGATAGAATATTAAGGGGTTGGATATATATTTGTAATAATAATTAAACATGTTTATATTATGTTAGTGATTAGCAAGTAACCCCCAGATCTAACCCCGGGTTTGGAGGGCGTTACAGTTTGGCATTAGAGTTATAGGTTTTGGTTCCTGAAACAAGAACATTATGATTAGGATAAGATAGAAAGATCACATAAGATAGGAATATGATTGTTAGGGTGTTGTTAGCTTTTAAGATTAGGAAATTGTAATTTCTAGGAATGCTAAGTTGATGTTTTATTTTCTCGTGTTTTGGTTATATTATTAGATGGCGTCATCATCTGAGAGGACAGTTATTGGACCATTAGCCCCAGTGATTCCACCGGTATCCGTTAAGGCCCCAGTACAGATACCTGCGGTGCAGATACCCTATGAACCATTACTACCCCTAGAGCAGCTACCATATCTAGTAGAGATGTTTGATCCTTTGGAGTTGTTCAAGCCAATACTACCATTACCATTACTTCCTTAGTATTAGTTCTTGCCTGAGATTGAGCCAGAGATTCCGCCGGTAACAACACCAGAGTGATGGGAGTCACACCTATACAGAGTTTTACAGAGCTACCCTCCTTGCTCAGTCTGTTCTAGAGACCCTTCGACAGGAGATAAACCGTATTCTGCCGGGTTTCTAAGACATGAAAGTTACGGATCTTGTATTATATGTGGTATATGTACATAGAGGCAGCTATAGTTATAGCGAGACTAGATATGTGTGTAGTACCCAGTTTTGATGTGTATCGGCAGCAGTTATGATAGACCTTTTGTACCAAGCACTAACACTTGATGCTGGTGTCTGTTTTATAAAATAAACCCTTTTCAACTTCTTTTCATTTATTTACTTAATTTTCAGTCTTTACAGCATTTACATTTATTTTACTATTTTACAGTTTTTCCATATTTTTAACTTCTGTTTAATTCCCAAAAAAATGAACGAAATGTTCAAAATAATATTGTTCAGTCTATTTATTTAACATTTTAAATTATTTCAAATAATTGCTTAAAATACTAAATTGTTTAATTTTCTGTTTTAATACACGTCAAATTGTTTCTTTATCTACTCTCAACTGTTTAATAAAATTATTAAAAGAACCATTTGTTTTATTACCAGAAAAATGGCACCAAAAGAAAGACCAGAACTGAAACTTCAAACAGCAATTCTGAGGAACAAAATAATAATACCATGAACCAAATGTTCTATCTGATGCAACAACAGATGGTAATGATGCATCAACAGACGCAGTAATAACAACAACAGATTCAGCAGCAAATGTTACAACAGCCACCCCGTCATGAACCAAAAATACCACCAGTGGTGCCTGTTGTTAATTTTAAGTAGTTTCAATCAGTAAAGCCTCCATAATTTGAGGGCACGGTGAATCCTACTAAGGCTAGAGCATGGTTGAAAGAGATAGAAAAAACATTCACACTAGTGAAAGTGGAAGAGAATCAGAAGACTTATTTCACTAGTTATTTTCTGAAGGGAAAAGCTAATTATTGATGGGAATCCAAGAAGGCTTTAGAAGGTGAAGGTATTGTGACTTGGAATAGATTCACCGAGTTATTTTTGAAGAAGTACTTTCCCCGATATATGAAAAATCAAATGGAAATCAAGTTCTTGGAATTGAAACAGGGGAATATGTCAGTAACCGAGTATGAAGCCAAATTTACCGAGTTGACAAGATTTGTTCCTGAACAAGTGGACACCAAGGAAAAGCGGGCCAAGAGATTCTAGAAAGGAATGAAATTATGGACTCATAGCGGAGTGGAAGTATTTTGAGCTAACAACATATATGGTCGTAGTTCAGAAGACCATGATTATTGAGGGAGAAAGTGAAATGTCCCAGAAGGAAAAGGGACAAGGAAATTTTCAAAACCGCTTCAACATAATGCCGGGATTTCAAGCTCGGACAAATATGAATTTAAAAAGGATAGAACAAGCCAATCAGAGGACAAGTAATCGTTTCCAAACCCCAAACAAGCAGAGAATCATCAGACCACCGTTGTCATATTCTAAGACATGTAGTCAGAAATATATGGACGTCTGCAACAATGCAAATGTGACATGCTTCAGGTATAAACTGATAGGGCACTACTCTAATGAATGCCCAACGAGCAAGGTAAATGTTACATGTTTCCAGTGTGGGAAGAAATGGCATGTTGCTAGGGATTGTAGAGGGCCAGTGATGGCAGCCAGTAATCCGAGGGTATTGGCACTACCTCCACCACCCCAGCAGAATCAGCCTAAAGCAAGGACTTTTAATATGAAAATGAAGGAAGTTGTGCAGAATCCGATCGTGGTTGCAGGTACGCTTTCTATGAATTCTGTAGATGCAAAAGTATTGATTGACTCTAGAGCAACAAGATCTTTTATTTCTGAAGAACTTATTGATAAAATATGTTGTAAAATTCAATGGTTGGGCGAGACATTAATTATAAAGTTAGCGAATGACGAGCAAGTTCCCGTAGACCGGGTGTGTTCAAAATGCGATATCGAAATAACATGACATCACTTCTCGGTTGAGTTGATACCTTTCAAGTTTGGAAAATTTGATGTTATTTTAGGAATGGATTAGTTGGCCCCTAATAATGCTCAAATCAACTGTGCGAATAAGAAAGTGAAATTGCGAATTGTTAATAATACAACAGTAATATTTAAAGGTAATAAGCAGAGAAAAAGGTTCCTGACGATGATGCAGACTAAACGATTGATACGTCAAGGATGTAAAGCTTATTTAGCCTATGTATTGGATACTGAAAAGGAAAGTCCAAGAATTGAAGACATTCCCGTTGTGTGTGAGTTTCTGATGTCTTTCCAGATGAACTTCCAGGATTACCTACGGATCTAGAAATCGAATTTACTATTGATTTAGCATCAGGCACGGAACCAGTTTCGAAAGCTCTGTATCGAATGACACCGGTTGAAATTAAAGAGCTAGTGGAGCAATTACAATATCTTCTGGACAATGGAATTATAAGACCTAATGTATCCCGATGGGGTGCACCGATATTGTTTGTTAAGAAGAAAGATGGCAGTATGCGACTATGTATTGATTATCGTGAGCTGAATAAGTTAACTTCAAGAATAGGTATCCTTTACCATATATTGATGATTTGTTTGATCAGTTAAAAGGAGCAGTATGGTTTTCTAAGATTAATTTGAGGTTAGGTTACCATCAATTGAAGATCAAGGCTGAAGATATTCCCAAAACTGCTTTTCGTACCAGGTATGGACATTATGAGTTTCTCGTAATGGCATTTGGTTTGACTAATGCACCAACAACATTCATGGTTTGATGAACATAATGTTCAAGAAGTATTTGGACCGCTTCCTGATTGTATTTATTGATGACATCTTGATCTACTCAAGAACCGAGAAAGAACATGCCGAACATTTAAGAATCATTTTGGAAATCTTAAGAAAAGAACAATTGTATGCGAAGTTGTCAAAATGCAAATTTTGGTTAAGAGAAGTGCAATTTCTAGGCCATATAGTCAGTATTGAAGGAATTAAAGTCAATCCAGCAAAGATTGAAGTCATTTTAAATTGGGAAAGACCAAAGACACTAACAGAGGTTAGAAGTTTCTTGGGATTGGCTGGTTATTACCGGATTCATTAAAGATTTTGTAAAGATAGCTACGCCATTAACCAAGTTGACCCGAAAGAATGAGAAGTCTATATGGAATGAGAAATGTGAGGAAAATTTTCAGGAATTAAAGAATCGATTGGTGACCACTCCAGTATTAGTGCTACCAAATGATCAAGGAGATTTTGTTATCTACATCAACGCTTCCTACCGAGGACTTGGATGTGTATTGATGCAGCACGGTAACGTAATTGCATACACTTCTAGATAATTAAAACCTCCTGACCAGAACTATCCGACACGTGATATGGAACTAGCTTCAATCGTGTTCACACTGAAACTTTGGAGTCATTATCTTTATGGAGAAAAGTGTGAAATTTATACTGATCATCAAAGTCTGAATTATTTTTTACACAGAAGATACTGAACATGAGACAACAACGGCTAGAATTAATCAAGTACTATGATGTATCAATAAAGTATCATCCAGGAAAAGCAAACATCATAGAGATGCATTAAGCCGAAAGGAAAGATTAAATAAGTTAACTTCTTCAGAAGAATTGGTTTGAGAAATTGAGAAATTAGAAATTGAGGTTCGTATTCCAGAGGAATCCATTGAAATGCATTATGCAATGACATTTTAACCAGAGCTATTAGAAAAGATCCGAAGATGCCAGGAGGAAGTAATGAGTCATGGAAATGACAGTTTAACAAGAGAAGAAATTACTAGGCAGAAAGATGATAAGGGAATTCTACGATTTTCCTCGATGATTTCGATACCTAATGTACCAGAATTGAAAGAAGAAATATTATGAGACGCTCACAATTCGAGGTATTCCATTCATCCAGGAAGGACAAAGATGTATCGAGATTTGAAAGAAAACTTTTGGTGGCTAGGCATGAAGAAGAAAATAGCAGAATCGGTGAGTAAATGTTATACGTGCCAATGAGTTAAAGCAGAGCATCAACGTCCAAGAGGATTATTACAACCACCAGATATTCCAGAATGGGAATGGGAACGTCTAACGATTCATTTTGTGGTAGGACTTCCAATAACCAGGGCAAATCATGATACTATTTGGGTTATTATTGACAGATTAACGAAGTCAACATATTTTCTTCCAATCAACGAAATATTTTCACTTGACAAGTTAGTACATTTATATCTCAAGGAGATTGTTATACGACATGGAGTTCCTGTATCAATCGTATCTGATCGAGATCCACGTTTCAACTCAAGATTCTGGAGACAGTTTCAGGAATGCATAGGTACCTAATTAAATATGAGTACTGCTTTTCATCCGCAAACGGACGGGCAAAGCGAAAGAACGTTCCAAATAATTGAAGATATGTTACGGGTATGTGCATTAGATTTTGAAGGTAGTTGGAACGAACATTTACCATTGGTGGAATTTTCTTACAACAACAGCGATCACGCGAGTATTGTAATGCCACCTTATGAAGTTTCATATGGAAGGAAGTGCAGAGCACCCGTGTGTTGGAATGAAGTTGTTGAACGTAAAATTATAGGTCCATAGTTAATTCAGCAGACTAAAGAAAAAGTGGAGCTTATTTAGAAGCGACTAGAAGCAGCGCAAAATCGACAACGCAAATATGAAGATCAGACCAGAAAGGTTATGGATTACAAGGAAGGGGAACCTATTTTACTAAAGGTATCGCCATGGAAGGAACTGACCAGATTTAGAAACAAGGGTAAACTAAAGCCGCGGTACGTTGGTCTATTTGAAATCTCGGAAAGGTTGCATAAGAGTTAGCCTTACCGCCCCACATGCAACATATCCATAACATGTTTCATGTATCAATGCTTAAGAGATATAATCCTGATTCTATGCATGTGATAGAGTATGAGCCGATAGAGATTCAAGCTGATTTATCATATGTAGAGCAACCAATAAGAATTCTAGATCGGCAAGAGAGTATTGAGAAATAAGTCTAGACCTTTAGTACGAGTTTTGTGGATAAATCCTATAGTTGAAGAGTCAACCTGGGATCTTGAGACTGAAATGTTAGAAAAGTATCCCCGGTTATTTTCTAATCTAAATTCTGAGGACATAATCCTATTAAGGGGGTGTTGGGCCCGAGAATAAAGAAGGAAGAGGAAGGACCATAGATAGGAGCTTTAGTATATAATCTTGTAATAAAAGCCCAATAGAGGCCCAATTGTAAAGGGAAAAGCCCATTAAGGGTTCCCTATAAATAGAGACTAATTGTCTTACTTAAAAGGGGTTGAAAAAATAAGTATCAATAAAGAGTATCGTTCCTCACATAAACATGGCTCATATTTAGGATCATCAGGGGGATGTAATGACTGAGAAATTATGAGTGTATTATATCATAATAAAGGTGAATTATGTGTTCTATTATGTCATTAAGTGTGTTTAGTTGTAAAACCCTAGCTGTTATGTGCCATATGTGTTCTGTGTTGTTAGGGTATTTTCCGGGTATTTATCAGATATTTTATTTTATATTAAATGCTTTTATATCAAAGTAATACGGCCCAAACTTTTTTTTAATAGTTGATATTTCAAATAAAATAATTGGCCTTATTTTGCCTAGTATGGCTTGTACCATATCGTTATTATGAACATCCAGTTATTTTAGAAATTTTCTCGTTTCGCGAAAAATGACTTTTCCGGGCACCTTCGGGTGTTAAAACCCCCACAAAAATCATATTTCTATTTTTATAAAATTATGGGACTTTCAATTATTTCATTTCTTTTAATTTTTGGATTATTCACAATTTTTGGGAAATTTTGGCATATATATTGTATATATTTAATATTAAAAATTTAAAAATTAATACTCAAAAATTATTAATTAAGGGGCGATTAATTTTATTAGGAGTATAATTAGGGCCTTAATTTTAATTAGGAGTATTATTTTTACTACTATAAATACCTTAATTTTTAATAATTAATTATAATAAATTATAAAAACTATAAAAATTCCACAAAATTCCTTGAAGAACGGGTCGGGTTTGTGATTTCGGGTCAAGCAATCAACCAGTAATTTTGATCGATTTTGGGCATCAATCATAGTCGTTTAAGTACTCAAATCGAAGGTTTTGATCTATTCTTTCAGTTTATAGCATCAATTTCATGTTTTAATTCGTAGATTTTTTGATTTTGATTTTTAGGGTTCTTGTTCGAATTAGGGCTTTTTGATTCTCGGGTTATTTGATTGATTTGATGAACGATATTGCTTTGTATGATGATTTGCAGTTGATTTATGTAAGGCCCTTAATCAACTGTAGAAGGGGGTGAATACAGTTAATATAATCAATTCGACAAAGCTTCTACATAATCAACCGTTTTTATATTAACTGATAAAAACTTATTACAAACGTACTTTCTCGAAAGGATGAACAAATATCCTTGAGAGCTTCTAGGTTATGCGAAAGATATAACAATGTTGCAATGCTTATAGCATGAACTTAATTCGTCTTTATATAGAGCACAACTACATAATGTATAAGGAATCCTATTATATCAACAACAAGAAAACCTATATAATGCTTCTGAGATAAAGTCCTTCACCGCCTTGAGTTCCTATTTTCTTTTCCTTGTCGAAGATCAACTGATGTGATAAATACTGATTTTATCATCCGTTGACATCATCATTCGTCGCTATCCTTATCCTTCAATTATCAATATTCTTTCAATGTCATAATCATCCGTCGATGTAAGTTCTAATATGAACTTCTGATAGTTTCTGCTTGATATCATCAATTGCTCATAACAATCTCCCCCAACTTGTTCATTGTGGAAATATGGACAAGTTCCAATTGATGATGTCAAAACTATCTATATGCAGGAATCAAGTATGCATATTTAATCTTGCTTCAGTGAATATCAGACTTTACTCTTCATCCTGAACTGCTTCTAACTTGAGCAATATCAGAGGTTAATTTCAGTTCATCAGCTCAGAATGCTTTATTAATCTTCCTTCTTTGGAAAGCTTGGCTGATTTCTTCTTCTTCACATGTTTCTTCAGTATCATGATCTTGAACTACTGTATAGACTGGATCTATCAATGTTTGAGATTAGATTCCTTAGATATTATTTTCTTCTTCGCAACAGTATTGGCTTTAGACTTTAAAATCTTTGACTTATCTCCTCTCTTCTCTTTTCCTTTAAGCTTCATGTCAGTAGTTACAGTAACTTGTGATCTGAGATCTACTGCCTGACTGATTTCCCTTATAACTACACCTCTGGTTGGTCTGTTAGAAGGATCATCTTCATAAAGTACTTGAGAAATAACAGCAATATCAGCATTTACTGTCTTCATGGAATTTTTGAAGTCTTCCTCCATTTGCCTCAGTTTTTCAAGATCAACTCCAGGATTTTCTTTTGCAAATATTCTTCTACTCACCTCAGAGTCAAATAATTGAATCTTTGGATCCTTGTAGAACAGAGTCGTCTTTCTTCCTGTAACTTTTAGAGTTTGAAGAAAATGACTTGCTTCATCACCAACTTCTATTCCAGAATACATTGGTCTTCATCAGCAGTAGTTGTGAATTGTGAAAATTTTTGCAGTTTTGTAGTCACAGTCAAATCTTCTACTCTTCTTTCATTCCTCTTACTCTTTCCACCTTGTTTAAATTGAAATCTAGTGATTGCTTTTGATGAACCACAAACTCCAACTAGCTCTTCACCTTTTCTCCTTTTACTGTCTTTATGTCCCCTCTTATTACCTCCATCAGGATTTGCATCATCAGTACTTGTCAATGTCAGCTGCTTGCATTTAGATTTAACAATTTTCTCCCCCTTTTTGGTATCATCACCAAGCAGTAGAGAAAGAATCAGCTCCATAGAATTCTGTACTTCTGTAAGTTGATCAGACATTTGAGCTTGTTTAGCTTCCAATCTAGCTTGAATGGCTTCAATTGCAGTTTGCCTGACAACTATTGGTGCAATTTGTTTCTGAATTTCCTGATGAGTTGTCAGCTTTGAAGCAATCAATGATTCTTTAATCTGGTTGATTTGAGTAGTAGTTGCTTCATGAGCAGTGTATAAGGATCTGACAACTAAAGTTGATGCTTTTAGATGAATGAGCATATCAGGATTTGTAATCTTCTAGTCTCTTGTTTCCAGATGTGCAACAACTTATGTTCTGGAAATAAGATATGTATCATCTTTCCAATGAGCATTCCAGAGATTATTAGAATAATCCTGCTTCTTCTTAGCATTTAACTCTTTCATTTTCTGCTATCTCACATGCATAGACATATCTTTAGGGAAGAACAGATCATCCTCAGGATCTATAATAACATTACAAACATTAGCTTCTTCACCATCATTAGATTCTTCAACAGCAACCGGATTTTGCACTAATTGCTGAACTTAATCACCAGCTTCAGCATGTAGAATATAACTAAAAATTGGTGGAGTAAGTGATCCAGTAGCTTCAGAAGCTTCCACACCTTCAGCAGTTAACTCCGCATCTTCAAATATTGTAGATAAATGAATTGGAGCTTCAAGATTAAGTTCTGGGACTTCAGTTCCTGTAACCTGCTGTGGTGATACTGAAATATATGAAACTTTATGAATGGACTGTTGTGTTACTACATCTTCAGCAATAACATGGATTTCCTCAGGTGATGGAAAAGTAGAGTAAATGGACTGTTTTTCAAAAAAAACAAGGATTTTCTTATGTCGTGGAATAGTAGAATGTATGGACTGCAAGAAAGTATCAGTAATTAGACTTGCATGGAGATTAATAGCCCTTGGTACGTCAGAGTTTACTTGATTTTCAACAGACTGCTGTTCAGCATCTGTTTATTTAGTACTCTGAGCTCCTGCAAACATATAGCAAATAAAACTTAACCTCTCTATTCTTTAACAGTAGTCTCAATACTCCTCACAACACACATCTCATGATTTTTAATAGTCTGAGCTTCCTTACAAGGATTATTAAATTCTATCACTCATCTACCTCTCCTTTTTCCAGGAAGGCCTCTCTTAAATGTTGTTTTTCTCTCAATATTTTCACATATCTCACAGAAAAAGGCTCAGAAAGATTGTCCTATAGAAATCAGATGTGGCTAAATGAAGGGTAATCTGTGGTCATACAACTAGATGTAGTCCTTAAATAAGGTCTAGTAGTAATCATGCCAATAGGATTTATATCATGAAAAATATAATAAATGCTGAAAGAACTAGATCAATATTTAGAATAAATATTGATAAAGTAATAACAATATTTATACCTTGTGAATACTCAATTTAGCTCACAGTTGATATTATGGTTATGACAGTTGTTGTTCATCAATAATAAGAACCTCCATTTGAATTGGAGAGGATTTTATCAGGTTACTGTCATGTACCATGAATGTGTTTATTGAAAGCTTTATAGAGTCTTCAGTAAAAACTGATGAAACCTCTGTGTCTCTGTTAGTATCATGAAGATCTACCTCAGCAAGTAGTCTCTAACCAACTAAATGTTGTTTCTAAGTGGTGAGCACAATTCAAGAATTATGTCACTTGATTTTTGGCAACATTTGAGAAAAGAATTCAAGTGTTTCAGTTGTGAGAAGAAATTTAAGATTTAAGATGTGTAATGTTAATAATTGAGTGTGAACAACTTTTTTGATGAGAAAAAGAAAGTTTCAAAGATTTTAAATAGAATATAACACTCAAAGATAATAATCCTCATTGACTAAGAATTAAATCTTCCATAAATTTCTTCTTTAACAACAGTTACCTCCTACAGTATGCTCAATCTGTACTGAAGTGATCACATGAACTTAAACAAATTTTAGTTTATTCACATGCACTATGAAAAACATCTGAAGTTTAGCATGCAGTACTGATTTGTATATAACCTTTAAAAAGCATTCAAGCACACACACAAGAAAGTAAACAAATAATCACAAGAGAATCAAAGAAGATAGAATATTTCATTAATCATTAAGAATCAGAGTACAAGATTTTATAGAATTTTAAAAATAAAACCCTAAACAATCTAACTACTCGAACTTCTTCTTCTTTTCTTCTTCCAACTTCTTCATCGACCTCAGATGGAAGATACATGACATAGAACCTATAAGAGAAATGATATTCTCTTGTAATGCCAACTATACGAGGCGTCATTGTTCTTCCTCGTGACGCCGTTGTACAGCCACATCAGCTCGTCTCATCTCTTCAAAGCGGTCGTCTAGACTAAAGAGATGAAGAGACTGAGTGTCATCTGAGTTATTTTGATCAAGAATCGACTATGGGATCTCAGAAAGAGAATAATCTTGGCCGTGGAAGACTACCCTAAGCCGAACGATGTCGAAATACAATCTTCCATATTCAAGAATTGCTACTGGACGGTAAACTCCATGTTAAAGGGAATAGACAGTGGCCATATATTATGAATGAAGAAATTGAGTATGTTTGGAATTTGTGAGTGAAAGAGCAGTGAGAAGTTTTGAGAGTGGAGGGTTGTATTTATAGCAGAGAGGTTTAGAAACTTAAGGGACTCTTTGATTAACCATGTAATAATCAACCATAATGCAAATACACGACTACACATATCTAGGTAAACAAAAAGTAATCTCTCTCTTCATATTCCTATTCCCAATGTAAATACTCAAGTATTATAAGATACTTGAATCAGTAGCTAACCCATTTAAGCAATTAAAAGATATTCCACTATCTCACTGTATAATTAAAAATACTGCTTAACAATTTATTTTAAACAAGTTCAAAATAATCAATGAAGTATAACAATCAATCAAGTTTTGATCATTATCAGTATTTTAATTCCGACTATGACGACTTATCTGTCAAAACTGGGTTGACCAATATCAGAATTTATCAACTACTGACAGAACCTATTAGTCAAAACAAGTTTAACTAATAACATAGTATGTAATCATAATCAGTAGTTTAACATGCAATTTTCACATAAGATCATTTAGCACATTTTTCATGTTATCATGGCATCAACATTTAGCACAAGAATCAGAATCTACCAAGTACTAACAAGTAATAAGATACCATGCTTTAATAATATCAGCAGACTTAATTATCAGAGTTTGAGAATTGTCCATAAATCATTCCCAATTCATCCACCAATTTTGTGGATGTAGCTTCATAGAGAGGCTTGGTGAATATATCTGCTACTTGCTGATCTGTTGGATCAAAGACCAATTCCACTTTACCAGCTTCCACATGTTCCCTTATGAAATGGTACCTGATACTGATGTGCTGAATCATTGAATGCTGCACTGGAATTCCTGTCATTGCAATATAACTTTTATTATCACAATATATAGGAATAGAAGAATAGTCTAACCCATAATCTAGTAATTAATTCTTCATCCATAGAATCTGAGCACAACAGCTTCCTGCAGAAATGTATTATGCTTCTGCAGTTAATATGGAAATTGATTTTTGTTTCTTGTTATACCAAGAAACCAGTCTGCCACCAAGAAATTAGCAGCTTCCATAAGTGCTTATCCTGTCTATTTTGCATCCTGCAAAATCAGCATCTGAATATCCAATTAGCTTAAAGTCTGATCTCTAGGATACCATAATCCCATATTCATGGTGCCAAAAATTCCCTTCACAGCTAATAGATGAGGTTCTCTAGGGTCATCTTGGAACCTTGCACAGAGACATGTAGCATACATAATATCAGGTCTACTAGCAGTGATATATAGGAGTGAGATGATCATACCTCTATAGTTAGTTATATCTACTGAAGAACCAGTATTTAAATCTAACTTGGTTGCAATGGCCATGGGAGTTGATACAGTTGAGCAGTCTTGTATTCCAAATGTTTTGAGTAAATACCTGGTGTATTTGGATTGGTTTATGAAGATCCCTTAATCATTCTATTTAACTTGTAACCCCATAAAATAACTCAGTTCTCCCATCATACTCATTTGATACCTGGACTGCATTAGCTTTGTAAATCTCTCACAAAGTTTATCATTAGTAGATACAAAAATTATATGATCAACATATATCTGTATTAATAATAAGTCCTTACCATGGTATTTATAAAAGAGAGTTTTATCAATTGTACCTCTTGTGAAACCACAAAAATAGAGTAAGTATTTCATACCGGGCCTTTGAAGCTTGCTTCAGTCCATAGAGTGCTTTATCTAGTAAGTAGACATGATCTGGATACTTTGGATCAATAAACCCTGGAAGTTGTTCAATATAAAGTTCCTCTTCGAGTTCTCCATTTAAGAATGCACTCTTTACATCCATTTGGAACACCTTAAAAGTCTTGTGAGCAGCATAAGCAAGAAAGATTCTAATTGCCTCAAGCATTGCAACTGAAGAAAATGTCTCATCATAATCAATGCCTTCTTGTTATGAGTCTCCCTTTGCAACCATTATTGCTTTATTCTTTGAAACAATGCCCTCACTGTCAGTTTTGTTTCTGAACACCCAGTTTGTGCCAACTACGGATCTATTCTTTGGTCTTGGCACAAGAGTTCAAACTTTGTTCCTTTCAAATTCATTAAATTCCTCTTGCATTGTTGTGACCCAATCAGCATCTTGTAGAGCTTTTTCAACCTTCTTAGGTTCAGTTTGAGATAGAAAAGAATGGTAGAGAATTTCATTCTGAATGGCTTTTCTTGTTCTTATACCACTATCAGGGTTTCCAATGATTAAGTCAGGTGTGTGTGACTTAGACCATTTTCTTGTAGATGGAAGTTGACTCCTTGAAGACGAACCTCCCCTTGATCCATGAACTCTATGTTATTCCTTTGATTAGTACCACTATTGTTTCTTGATGCTCCCCCTGAATCGGTTTTCCTATTGTTATCAGTATTTGACTCATCAGAAATTGAGGAAGATGAGTCTGATGATCTTTCTACTGATGTTTCTTGAGATGAATCACATGTAGTAGTCTCTGGATTTGAGTCATGTTGCTCCCCCTCAACATATACTTCCGTGTTAAAATTATTCCATTGTTCTGTGGAACCTCAGAGCTTTGAGTGATATCAGGATTTACGGTCTTAGAGTCAGGATTTAACAATTCGGCATAAGATACTTCATTTTCAAATCTCAATTTGTCATGGTTATATACATCTTCTAGACCTGTTATCTTCTTGTCATCAAAAGATACATGTATAGATTCCATGACAGTTCTTGTTCTCAGATTGTAAACTCTGAAGGATTTTATGGTCAACGGATAACCCATAAATATTCCTTCATCAGCTTTCAGATCAAACTTGGTCAGCTGCTCCGGATGAGTTTTGAGAACAAAACACTTACAACCAAAAATATGAAAGAAATTCAAATTTGGCTTCTTTCTCTTCACCAACTCAAATCGTGTTTTTCCATGCTTGTTGATCAATGTTGCATTTTGTGTAAAGCAAGCAATTTGTACAGCCTCATCCCAGAAGTAGATAGGCAATCTTGCTTCCTCTAGCATGGTTCTTGCAGCTTTTATCAGAGTTTTATTCTTACTTTCAACAATTCCATTTTGTTGTGGAGTTCGAGGAGCAGAAAACTCTTGTCTTATCCTCTTGAGTTTGCAGAACTCTTCCATAGAGCTATTCTTGAATTCAGTTCCAATATCACTTCTGATGATCTTCACTTTGTATGTTAATCTTTTTTCCAGACCCTTCACATGATCAAGAAGAATGGATAGAGATTCATCCTTGGTGTGCAGAAAATACAACCATATGTATCTTGTATATTCATCAACAATTACGAGTGCATACCTTTTCTTGGCAATTGACATAACATTCACTGGACCAAAGAGATCAACATGAAGTAGATGATATGGTTCAAGAATGGAGGAGTCAGTTTTACTCTTGAAAGAAGTTTTCCTTTGCTTGGCTTTCTAGCATGAGTCACATAAGTCATCAGGAGTAAAAACTGTATTGGGCAATCCTCTTACAAGATCTTTACTCCCTAGTTCATTGATATTGTTGAAGTTGAGGTGAGAAAGTCTTTTATGCCAGTTCCAGCTATCTTTCACAGATGCTCTACTCAGTAGACAAACTTTTAAACTCTCAATACCCGTGGAGACCTGGCTTCATATAAACTACCATGTCTTACACCAGTAAATGTAATCTTTCCATCAGACTTGCTGACAATTTCACAATGCTCCTCATAGAAGTTGACATGGTAACCTCTGTCACATATTTGACTCACACTAATCAGATTATGATTGAGTCCTGTAATTAGAGCTACATTTTTAATGATGAAATATCCAACTTTGATTTTGCCATATCCCAAAATTCTTCCTAAGTTGCCATCTCCATAAAAAACGCTTGGGCCAGCCTTCTCCTCAAATTACGGTAACGGGGATTTATAACCAGTCATATGTCCTGAGCATCCACTGTCCAAGACTAGAGCATTCCTCCTGTCACCCTGTAATCAGTATTTTGAATCAGTTAGTGTTTTTAAAGACCCATACTTGCTTGGATCTTTTGGCCTTTTTAAATTTGTTAACATATGCAGCAGCAGAATTTTTATCAGAATATATGTTAACATCCTTACTATCAGTATTTATACATGCAGAAACAAATTTTGCTTTAATTAAAGAGGGTTTCAGTTTATAATAATCATAACATAAACTGTGATACTCTTTACCTATATAAATAGAATGCCAAACACTTCCACAATGAAAATAAGGACTCTGTGGTTTATATCTTAACTTTTTTATTCCTCAACTCTGATTAGGAAGAAACAACATTTATCTTTTTATTCTTCTTGCAAAAGTTAGCAAGATGATTAGTGCTACCACAGTTTGAATAGGTCTTTCTAGGTGTATTAGTTGGAATTACATAATTTCCATTCTTATTAACACCTACATTGTCTTTCATGTGTAGATCCTTCAGCTTTTGCTTAAGCTGTTTCTGAGTCATTGAACCAATATTTACTGAATTTGTGTGAACTTGTTCACTCTTATCAGTAATTAAGTTTGATCTAGGTGTTGAGGTTGTACCTTCGTCATGGATTGACTTAACAGTATTAGCACTAGGATTAAACTTAATGGTCTTTATTAAAACCTTGTTCAGTTTAACTTTGCTATCAGTTTTTATTTGTTCTGTTCTCTCAGTTTTTTTCCACTTTTCTTATCAGAATTATATCTAGCTGAATATCCTAATCCTGATCCCCAACAACCATTCTCTAGAATTTCTAGAGATGATTTTCTTGAGTTAGTCCAAAGTTTAATGACTTCTCTTTATTTTGCTAGCTCCTTCTCTAGATAAGCATGTTTTTCTAACAATTTTTCCTTAACATAAACAACATTATCTCTTTCTTTTTGAATTTCTAGCATGGAAAGCAACTCAATTTCTAGGCGATCATTCCTTTTTTCTTTAACATAGAGTTTTCACTCTTGATTTTATTATTCCCTAAGGTATGATCCCTAAAACTAACATATAGAGACTTAAGACTAATCTTAATTCATAGATATCATCAGTATCAAAAGCAAGAGTAGTGTGAAGTACCTTTAATTCAACATTGTTATCCTCAACATCAACTTTTTCCATGAGAGAATAATTGACTCCATCATCTGAATCTGATGAATCATCCCAATTTCTCTTCCTTGAGATCAAGACTTGTTTCTTCTCAGCTATGGGTTTTCTGCAATCAGCTGCAAAGTGTCCAATTCCATTAAGTTGTAACATCTCTCTTTTGACTTGTCAAGTTTTCCAGATCTGGATTCCTTTCCATCAGTATTTCTCCTGTTGTTCCACTTATCAGATTTTGAGGAACCGGAACCTTTTCTGGAAAATCTTCTCCCTTTCCTGAAGTTCTTGTAGACCATCTTCTTGAAGCTTTTAAGCAATAGGGCAACAATTTAATCCATATCTTCATTGTTGTTATGATCACTGTCAGTATCTGATTCAGTATCTGACTTTGCAATCATGGTTTTCCCTTTGGAGTAACTTTTCCTCCTAGCTTTCTCCCTTGGCTTCTCTTCAACCTTGAGTGCAACTGGTCTAGCTTTTGATCCTTTCCTCTTGCTTCGTTGCTCTATCTCTAGTTCATGAGTTTTCAGAACTCCATAGATCTCATCTAGAGGTGTGTTGTCAAGTTGATAATTGTCATTTATTGATGTGACTTTAAAGTCCCACTTTTCAAGGAGAGCAAGTAGGAACTTCAGGTTTGAGTTCTCCAAATAATATTCTTTGTTGACAAGGGATAATCAACAACTTCTTAAATCTGTCATAGATCTCAGTTAAGGACTCATTGTCCCTTGAGTCAAAGTGCTCATATTCTTGAGTAAGTAATGTCCTCATGTTCTTCTTGATAGCAGTTGTAACTTGACACTTTACTTCTAAATCATCCCATATCTCTTTTTCTGTCTTACATCCAATGACTCTATTGGACATAACACTATCAAGACTGATGTGCAAGATATGTCTGACCTTACCATCCTTTATGGTAGATGAGATATCTTCAGGAGAGTAGTCCTTCCTGTCTTTGTCTATCATCTTCTTTGGTTCTCCTGCAAGCGAAACAACTACCTTCATTTATCTATGAGGACCATCATAGATCCTGCTCAGATATTCAGGATCTGTGGCTTCCAAGAAAATGGCCATCCTGACTTTCCAGATTGGATATTCATGTATCTTCAGGATAGGCACCTTGATTGCTTCATACCTACTCATGTTGTTGCTTATCTGTGATGTGGCTGGGGGTTGTGGATTCAGAATCTGTGTTTCTTCTTCTTTGTTTGACATGGTTGATTGATTTTCAGATCTTATACTGTTTCT
The DNA here is from genome assembly GCF_009905375.1 of Apium graveolens. Taxonomy (NCBI): domain Eukaryota; kingdom Viridiplantae; phylum Streptophyta; class Magnoliopsida; order Apiales; family Apiaceae; genus Apium; species Apium graveolens. The sequence goes on from NC_133647.1 coordinate 68,647,718, forward strand.
ACGTTAATAGCAAGCTCCGATACCAATTGTTAGGCCCATAATCAACTATAGAGGGGGGGGTGAACACAGTTAATACAATCAATTCGACAAAGCTTCAACAGAATCAACAGTTTTTATATTAACTGATAAAAATGTATTACAAACGTACTCTCTCGAAAGGATGAACAAATATCCTTGAGAGCTGCTAGGTTATGCGAAAGATATAACAATGTCTCAATGTTTATAGCATGAACCTAATCTGTGCTTTATATAGAGCACAACTACACAATGTATAAGGAATCCTATTCTATCAACAAGGAAACCTATACAATGCTTCTGTGATAAAATCCTTCACCGCCTTGAGTTCCTGTTTCCTTTTCCTTATCAAAGATCAACTGATGTTACAAATACTGATTTCATCATCCGTTGACATCATCATCCGTCGATATCCTTATTCGTCGATTATCAACATCCTTCGATGTCATCATCATCCGTCGATGTAAGTTCTGATATGAACTTCTGATAGTTTCTGCTTGATATCATCAATTGCTCCTAATAATTTATCCTATTAATTTCATCAAATGATTCTTGTATGAATTCGATTACTAGGGTTTATACCCAATTTTTGATTTATACGTTTATGATTTTGAAGAAACCGAGGTTTGTAGAGCATTAGGGGTTTGATTCTACAGTGAATAAGCTTTGATTTGGACTATTAATCTTAGAGTTTCATGTACAGATGAAGCAGATCGATTTTTGGCTGGTGTTTGGTTTGATTTGGCCGGAGATTGGGATTCAGGGATGTTTTTGGTTGAAGGTTGGTGGGAATCGATCGTGAGTGATGTGAGGAATGAAAACCTCGTGAAAATGACACTAAACAATGCTGTTTTGGCCCCAAACGAGACTCATCGAAGTCCGGTGAAGTCACCGGATTCTGGGTTTCATCCCAGATTCTGGTGGTGTTCTTCACCGACCCGGATTGAGACACATTGACCCATTTCTAAAACCCGGTTTTGATATATTTTACCCAATTCCCATTTTCTGAAAACTGTTTCAGAATTTTTATTTTTATTTTATTTTTATAAATTCTAAAAATCAGTTTTATTTATTAAAATAAATTGATTGATTAATTAATTTAATTAATTAATTGATTTATTTTGTAAATAAATCTGATTTTTTTTTTCTAAAAATCAAATTTATTTATTTATTTAATTATTATTTATTATTTATTTAAAATTGATTAATTATTTTGATAATTAATCGGTTTATTTTGAATTATTCATTTTAAATTCATTTTAATTCCAAAAATTATGGAAAAATCATTTTTAATTCAGATTTTTCCTAAATAATTATTGAAAAATATATTCAGGGTTCAATTATTTTGAATAATTGATTATTTTAAATAATAAATTGTTTTATTCTTATTTATTGATTAATAATTGAACCGTTTACCCAATTTAAACGAAACGAAAGCCCTTGGATTCAGAAAAATGATCTTATTTCAATAAAAATACTGTAATTCTTAATTTCTTTTGGAATCGAGTCAGATTTAAATATTTATTTCTTTATAGACCCTATTAATTATAAATACGAGTCTAATAAATTCCAAAAATTATGAAATAAGCCAAATATTGTTCGGTAGTGCAAACATTGATTCGATTTCAATTCTAAAAATAATTTTAAGCCTAGATTAACTGTGTAACTTATGTGTTATGTGATTTATATGGTTAATCGAGTCCTAATTTCTAGATAATTATTGTATGAGTCAGTTATAATCGTACGGGTAGACGATAAGGGTTACGTAAAGTTGGATTGAGATATAATTAAGATATGAATCGGCTAAACGAGTATCTTCTTTTGATTGATACGAATCCAGCAAGGCAGAACAAGCCAGTGGTAGGGAACTGTGATATATTTGTGATAAATCACGTAATAGGCAAGTTTTTCCCCTATTTTAAATTCAGAATAGTGAATTGCTTTACTTTATCCAAATTCTCAACTCGATAAAACTTGATAATTCTCGTTCACAATCAATGATACACAATTACTATTCTTCTGCTCCTAATTTCATTTTGATTCCTGATTTCCCTTGAAACGATGAATACTCTATTCGTATTCCAATAGATTACACATTATACCTATATCCTACTATATTTTAATGTTGGGATACATCAAAGCATACCGATTATTCCGGATGCTCATCTGTGGACTGGATGGTGATGATAAGGACCAAGTATAAACTAGATCTATGGGCCAGGGACTAACCAGATCCTTATGCTGGGCCATAGAGTCTGGGTACCAGAATGGATCTATATACGTAGGTATAGATCTGCACCATATCCTGACTGATCAGCAGGATATGGGTGTTAATATTGATCTTCTGTCCAGTCTAGTTTATTGATAATCGCCGATAGTGACCTTCATTATCCTTTGCAGAAATACATAGTCACATATATAATCAGATTACCGATTCACTTATCTTTTTGATAACACTGTATATATATATTGTGGACTTGCTGAGTAATTATGGCTCACCCCTCTTGTTGTTATTCACTTTGTTTTTCAGTTAAGGTAGAGGATGAAACCCAGTCGAACCCGAGTGGTAAAAAAGCGAGTCAAACAGCGGGATCCTCTGGCACCAAAGGTGCTAATCCCAATAAAAGAAGAGAGCTTTGAGCTTCTAGAGCAGGTGTAGTATAGATAGATGTAGTGTGTATTTGAATAAATGGAATTTAGTTTAAAACTTGTATAGATAGTTGTCTTGTAATAAAGAGAATTGTATGAGATTTTAAATTTGGGTTTGTAATAAATGTAGTGAGTTGTTCTTGTTTTCATACCTCAACCTTAATGATCCTGGATAGAATATTAAGGTGTTGTATATATGTTTGTAATAATAATTAAACAGGTTTATTATGTTAGTGATTATCAAGTAACCCCCAGATCTAAACCCCGGATTTGAAGGGCGTTATATAATCATTCTAGAACTAAGAACATTGATATAAGGTACCATTTTATGAGAAAAACATGCTGCAAATGGTACTATTGAGCTTATTTTTGTTCCAACAGAAAAACAATTAGTTGATATTTTCAATAAACCTTTGGATGAAGCAACTTTCACTAGACTTGTAGGTGAAATTGGTATGCTAAATTCTTCATCCTAAAGGCAAGAACTTAGATAATGTGTTGCAGCAGATTAATTTCTGATAAATCAAAATTAATTTGATTTAATTAGAAATTAACTATAATATGACTTATAAATATATTATAATTCTCTATATATTTATTTTTCAAAATTCAAACTCAACTTGGAATTTTTCTAATTACAAGAAAAGCTGTCTCATTGTTAATTTATATTTTTAATATGTGAAATTAATATAAGACAAACATCAGTTAAAATCAAGAGTATATAGAGAACTGAGTTTTCGATAAGTCTAAATGACTTGTCGATAAGTCATTTTGTGACTTCTCGATGGACATCTCGATTAGTCGTTCTATTACTTCTCAACAAGCATTATAGAGATCTCGATATACATATTTATATGGAGTTCTCTACAAGTACAAACTTTGGAGTTATCAATAACTCAGAACTGGAATTATTTAATTTAATAAATTATTTCAGTAAAATACTTTTGATATAAAATCAATTCTTATTTTATGTTGATTTATTCAATATAAATTGGAATAATTCAGTCCAATTAGGATAAACTAGGTATTTATTCTACATCTCGATAAGTCACTATCTAGTTCTCGATAAGAGTCAGGATAGTGACATCTCGGCATGAGTTTTCTAATTCACGTGACTTCTCGATAAGAAAATATCAACCATTTATTCCTTACTTCTCGATAAGTCACATCTCCAGCCTATAAATACCTAGACATCTCGGCATAACCCTTCTTTACGCTTTCGATATCTCAATTGACCTAATTTCTGCATATTTTCACCGCTCTCATTCTCTTCAAACTTTTTCTTCCTCTAAACTCTTACCTAATCAAATTCAAACACTTTCAATGGCTTCCAACAATGTTAGAGCTGCTATCCCCAAGAATGGAACCAAATATTTTATATTTGTGGATGCAAACCAAGCACCTGATAACTTCAAGTGTTTTGTCAAATTCCATTCTGAATCTTACCTCATAGGAGCTTTGACTGCTAATCATGTGTTGTACTTGGATGTGCTTAATGAGTTTTGTAATTCATCTATTGTAAACACAATTTTCCATGACAATCAAGCTGTCTCATTGGTGGTTAGCTGCATAATTCAAGGTGTTGTTATGGAGTTTGGTGCTGATGATGTCATTCAGGCCTTGGGAATACCTACATACAACATTGTAGAGGCCTCAACAACACAAGAGTCGGCTGATTTTATTGATTTCATAAACTACAGTGAGAAGATTGATATGACCACGCTGAACAAGAAGAATCTAAGGAGAGAATGGTGTTTCATCTTTGACTCCATCATTAGAGCTTTCACATGCAGGAAAACTGAATATGACAACATCTCCAGTGTGGTGCAGAAGCTGGTGCATTCCATAGCATACAATAGGCACCTTAATGTTGGTAGTTGATCCTGAAAGAACTCAGCACAAAGCTGACCATGCCTTTGGTAAGTAGAAGTAAAGAAATTTTCTTCCCTAGGTTTATAATATCCATTTTAAATCATAAATTAGATGACATTCATATGCTTGAATGAATAGATAGAAATCAAATAAGCAACTATAAACATGTGTCTAAAATTTTATTTGATTCACTAGCTACAAAGAATCAGGTAAAGGTAAATGTCACTGACTTCATGTTGGAAAGATTTAGAACCTACCATTACCCTATGAAAGACATGAGATCAAGTGCTATAACTAATACAACCATGGACTCTACACCTATAGAAGTACACAAATATGATAGCACACAGGGGCCTTCCATAGCTGAGACCCTTTCTTCTAAACCATTAGATGCTAGGAAGCCAACTACTTCATCCTCTCAAAAGGATGGAGTTAGCAAAAAGAAGAGAAAACAAACACCTATGGTTGTTGTTACTGAGAGTGGTGAGGACCAAACACAAACAGAGTCAAAACTGGTCAGAAAGCCAAAGAAGCTAAGGAAGGTTGAGTTGACCACTCAAATGGCACCTCTGCATCTTCTCGAAAAGATACAGTTGTAACAAAGGGGCATCAACAGACTCTAGGGTCACCTTTTCAACAAGATGTCATTGTTGAACAAAGCATTCTCCCCAATGCATCCTGTATAGAGTCTGCACCACCTCTTGAGCACTCTAAGAGGTTGAAAAAAGTCATTTGGATGGCACACACAGTGAGTGGACATCAATTGAAACTCTCTCATTCATTCAGGGGGAGTTTCCAAAAAATAAACCTGATCTCACGTATCTCATTTCACAAATTTCTTCTTAATATAATGAAAAACTTGAATACACATCTCAAGCCTTACAAACATCATATGACACAGTTTAAGAAATTATGATCACTACTCAGATATAATCATTAGATGGGGAAAGGCTACATGCTGAGGTAGACCTTGATGACAGCATAAAAAATACAGGGGTTTCATCAAATTTTACTGAGGACCTTGTGCAGGTTCCTATTGCACCTTTATATGCACCACATTCTTCACAAACGGCTAGGTTTGAGGGTAGTACTCTTAAGGGGGAGCTACTCAAATCCTCTCCAATTCAATTGGAGGTTTCTGAAATGGGAACAACTCCCCTCACAACCCTGGCTGAAATTGCTTTGTCAATTGAAGCTGAGAGTAGAATTTCCAGTGATCCAGTCATTGAGGAGAAAAGTCTAGCACATTCAGGTGCTAGTTCCTCGCAAAAGGAACAAGGGTTTGAGGCCATGGCACTTGATAGTAACCTGGTCAAATCCCCACCAATTCCAGTGGAGGTTCACTCTTCTAGTGACCAACATACTATCACAACCACAGCTCATGATGTGAGTCAAACTGTGACACCTGTTAGAGGAACATTTACCACCTCTATCCCATCCACTTCAAACACGTCCAACCAACCATCAACATCAAACACTACAAACCAACCTGAATACCTCATTTCTAAATGGCTGCAAGATGTTCAAGCTCAGCGAACCACAGTCAATGATCTTTTGGTTGATTAGCTTACAGGCCTAGTCAACATAATTCAATAACTTATGGCCGCTGACATGTCTAACCAAGACTATCAGTGTAACGACCGAGAAAATTACGCGTTTATTATATTCTTAATAAAGATAATTTATGTGTATATTATTATGTTATTAAGTGTGTTGAGTCATAAAACCCTAATCGCTATGTGCTACGTGTTGTCTGTTTTGATCGGAATGTGTTTCGAGTATTTATTGAGTGTTTTATTATAAGTTATAGGTTTTATATCAAAATTCGTACAACTCAAACAGTGTTTTAAAAGCCCATATTTTAAACAAAATCATTGGCCCTATTTTTCTAAGTATGGCCTATACCACATCGATATTCTGAACATCTAGACGTTTTACAAATTTACCTCTTTCGCGAAAAATGACTTTTATGGACCCCTTCGGGTGTCAAAACCCCACAAAAATCACATTTTTATTTTTATATGATCATGAAATTATCAAACATCATTTCTCTTTGCATTTTTGTATTATTCACAATTTTTGGGAATTTTTGGCATATATTTTGTATTTATTGGATATTTAAAAATTCATAATTAATACAAAAAAATTATAAAAATTGGGGCCAAATATTTTTATTAGATGTGTAATTGGACTCTTAATTTTATTTAGGGGGTATTATTTTGGTAAATATAAATAGCTGATTTACTTTTAATTAATTAGTTAATTAATCATAAAAAAACAGAAAATTCAAGAAAATCCCCAATTCTTTGAAATTAGGGTTTGGAGTTCTTGGAATCAAACCGGATTTTGAACGTGACTCTGTGCACCGATTTGATCATGTAAGTAGTCGATTTGAAGCTTATTAATCATAGTTCATGATTCTGTAATCATTTTTGTTGTTTAATTAATCAATTTTTGAATTGTAATTTCGGGTTTTAGTTTTGAATTCGGGTTATATGATTCGTTGATTGTTAGATGTTTTGATGGTTGCAAATGTGTAGATCGTTAAGTTTAGAATCAAACCGTACATGTGTTCGTCGGATTTGATCTCGGTATTGTGCTCGCCAGAGACGGCGCCGTCGTGATAAGTGGCATTTTATACCACTTAGAACGTCTTAAAATAGCTTAAATTGGTGTCTTGAAATCAAGTATTTTGTGTATTTGATGCGTTTTTCTAGTGTTTGTGCGTTTTAGGGTAATAGTTGCATTTCGGGGGGGTAATCATCAATAATAAGCCTTGGCATGTGTCTAGCATTGCGAGAGGGAAGAGAGGAGCAGATTACAGCAAAGAAATGGAGCAAAAATCAGACATTTTCCAGTAGGGGTCTGAGCGCCCGCTCAGCTATGCTGAGCGGCCGCGCAGGAAGCTGAGCGCTCGCTCAGCTATACCGAGCGGCCGTGCAGGGTCGGGAAATTTTAATATTTATTTTAGACTCCTATTTCTGTTTAGCTTCTAACTTCTGAGTAATCTGAGTTTTATGAGACTTCTATATAAGTAGATTTCAGAGACGTTTCACGTGTGTTGAATCGTTGTATTAATCGAGGAGCAAAGGAGATAAGGAAGAAGACCGTTTTAGCACACCGCAATGAAGAGCAAGCATATTTTCTTGTGATTCTTTATTTTGTTGTAACATTAGATGCTAGTTTTCTTTGATTTGAACCTATTTACTCTTGTGACGTACTCTGATTTAATATAATTAGTTTAGTTATTATTCTTTTGTGTTTATTTATCATGTTTTCATATGAATCCATGATGACAATAAGTGCTAACATGGGCTAATCGTGATCATGGGGTCGTAACGGATTTACTATGGAATTCTTTAGTTAGTTGTTTAATACCTTAGTGTGTGATGATTGTATGATATCTAGTATTGGTTGTGCATATTCGTCATATGTGCGTCGCGAACATATAAGATAGGGTGTTAATCTCTTGTGAAGCGACGGTGGATCTCGAGATTTAGAACTTGCCATGCTAGCATAGGTTCATGTATGATGTTGCATGATTAGTGGGTAACTCTAACCGTTTTATTCGCCCTGTGTAATCAAAAGGAATAACTTGTGCTTAATTTATTATGTTGTCAATTTCTGTAGACATATAGGGACTCAACATAATTGATGCCTATTCAACTTCTATCTTAATTGTGGATGTTTGGTAGAATGGTATTAGTACAATGAAAGTTGGCTTTTATCAGTTCCGTGTTATTCGATTAATATCATCACTGTTGCATGCTAAGGGTAATAACAATGACTATTGAAGGAAGTAGTAATGAAGTTGTGATTTCATGAGTGTTTTAATATTGTTAATTCGAAATGTTAATTAAGTGGTTAATTTTAGTAGTTAATTGTAGTTAATAATTAGTAACAAATCTAAGTGTTATTGTCTTAACATTGAGAAGTAAACATACATTGGTGAGTGAGTTTAATTGAACATAATTAGTCTGAGTCTCTGTGGGAATGAACTAGAAAGTATTCTATATTACTTGCGAACGCGTATACTTGCGTGTGTTATTAGCGCGTGTTTTCGCCCTAACAAGTTTTTGGCGCCGCTGTCGGGGACTCGGCGTATTTGTTTAGTTTATGTACTTACCATCATTGGTCGTTAGGACTCAGTGATTAAGACATGTTACTTATTATTTCCGGTTGTGTTTCAGGTACTTTAGCGAGCGTTTATGCAAACTCGTTCTTGTACTCGCAAGAGGACTTTAGATACAGCTGAGGAGACAGACGAAGTTCTTAATATTCCGTAGAAGATAGATTTTGAAGATTCGGATTCAGGAAGTGAGCAGAAAGAACCAGTAATCATGGGTGATCATATTGTTCCGGCCGATCCAGCTCTTATGGACTTCTCGCGGCCTAAAATTGATGACATTCAGTCAAGCATTCTTCATCCGGCTATTCAAGCTAACACCTTTGAAATCAAGTCGGGCACTATTCAGATGGTGCATAATTCTGTTTCTTTTGGAGGTGCTGCGACTGAAGACACCAACATGCACATAAGGAATTTTATCGAGATCTGTAATACTTTCAAATATAATGGCGTGACTGATGAGGCTATCAAGCTGAGGCTTTTCTCATTCTCACTGAGGGATAAAGCTAAGGACTGGTTATATTCTGAACCAGCTAGGTCCATCACTACTTGGCAAGATCTTGCACAAAAGTTTATGGTGAAGTTTTATCCAATGGCAAAGACTGCTGCAATGAGAAGTGCTCTTACTCAGTTTGCGCAGCAACCTACAGAATCTATGTGCGAATCTTGGGAAAGCTACAAGGAAATGTTGAAAAAGTGTCCACATCAAGGAATGCCCGATTGGATGGTGATCACTGGTTTCTATAATGGTTTGGGGGCTCAATCTCGGCCCATGCTCGATGCAGCAGCTGGAGGCGCCTTGTGGGCCTAAAGCTATATTGAGGCTTATAATCTTATTGAGACTATGGCCGCAAATGAGGATCAAAACCCAACTCAGAGGATGATGTCTGGGAAGGTAGCAGGTATTCTGGAAGTCGATGCAGCCACCGCTATTGCAGCGCAGCTCCAAGTGCTGTCTATGAAGGTTGATTCTCTAGCTACCTATGGAGTCAATCAAATAGCTATGGTTTGTGAGCTTTATGCAGGTTCTCATGCTACGGATCAGTGTTCTCTTGTCAACGAATCTGTTCAGTATGTGAACAATTATCAGCGACAACATTAGCCTGTGCCAGCTACTTATCATCCTAACAACAGAAATCATCCAAATTTCAGCTGGGGTAATAATCAGAATGCTATTCAGCCACCATATCAGCAAGGTGTGAGTAAACAGTTCAATCCACCTGGATTCTAGCAACCACAACAGTATGCTCAAAGGCAATCATATCCTCAACAGGGAAGTGCAGCTGCACCCACTAGTGCTAATTTTGAGGAACTTAAGCTGTTGTGCAAGAGTTAGGCGGTTTCTTTCAAGACCTTGGAAAATCAAATCGGTCAAATAGCCAATACAGTGCTCAATCATCAACCTGGAACACTTCCCAGTGACACGGAAGTACCAGGCAGGAAGGAAGCTAAAGAGCAAGTCAAGGCTATTACCTTAAGGTCTGGGAAAGTTGCTGATGCTGAAAAGGCAAAAAAAGGTGAAGCTGAAGTTAGGGATGAAGAAGCTAAGCAAAAGGAGAAAGTGGCGGAACCAAGGAAGACTACTGTTGAACACACTCTGCCTGAAGGTAATACAGGGGAGAAACAGCTCTATCCTCCACCACATTTCCCTAAGAGATTGCAACAACAAAAGTGGATAAGCAGTTCGGTAAGTTTCTGGAGGTGTTCAAGAAACTTCACATCAATATACCTTTCACTGAGGCTCTGGAGCAAATGCCTAGTTATGCGAAGTTTATGAAGAGTATTCTTTCAAGGAAGGTGAAACTGGATGACCTTGAGACCGTTGCTCTAACGGAAGAATGCAGCGCTGTGCTGCAGCAAAAGTTACCTCCAAAGCTTAAAGATCCAGGCAGCTTCACCATTCCTTGCACCATTGGCAAGTTGTCATTTGACAAGTGCCTTTGTGATTTGGGAGCAAGCATCAATCTGATGCCGTTGTCGATCTTTAAAAAATTAGATTTGCCTGATCCAAAACCCACCTACATGTCTCTACAATTGGCTGATCATTCTATTACTTACCCAAGGGGCATAGTGGAGGATGTGCTAGTCAAGGTGGATAAGCTCTTCTTTCCTGCAGACTTTGTTATTCTGGATTTCGAGGAAGATAAGAAGTTTCCCATAATCTTGGGAAGACCTTTCTTGGCTACTGGTCGTACCTTGATAGATGTGCAAAAAGGTGAACTTACTATGCAGGTGCAGGATCAGGATGTGACCTTCAATGTATTCAAAGCAATGAAATTTCCTACAGAAGATGAGGAGTGCTTAAAAGTGGATGTGATTGATTCTGCGGTTACTTCAGAACTCGATCATATGCTAATGTCTGATGCATTAGAAAAGGCCTTAGTGGGGGATTTTGACAGTGATGATGAAGATGGCAACGAGCAATTACAATATCTTAATGCTTCTCCCTGGAGGCGAAAGCTGGACATGCTGTTTGAATCTTTTGGTACTTCTGACCTCAAGAATGCTGAAGGAAAGCTTAAACCATCAATTGAGGAAGCACCTACCTTGGAGCTCAAGCCATTACCTGAACACTTGAGGTATTCTTTTTTAGGAGATGCATCTACATTACCTGTTACTATTGCATCTGACCTTTCAGGTAGTGAGGAAGACAAACTCTTAAGGATTTTGAGAGAATTCAAATCGGCTATTGGATGGACCATAGCAGACATCAAAGGGATCAGCCCTTCATATTGCATGCATAAGATTCTGCTAGAAGAGGGTAGTAAGCCAACTGTTGAGCAACAGCGCAGACTTAATCCTATCATGAAGGAGGTGGTGAAGAAAGAAATTCTGAAATGGCTGGATACAGGCATCATTTATCCTATTTCTGACAGTTCTTGGGTGAGCCCCGTACAATGTGTGCCTAAAAAAGGAGGTATCACTGTGGTACCAAATGAGAAGAATGAGCTCATTCTTACTCGAACAGTTACAGGATGGAGAGTATGCATGGACTACTGAAAGTTGAACAAGGCCACGAGTAAGGATCACTTCCCTCTTCTATTTATTGATAAGATGCTTGACAGGTTGGCTGGTCATGAGTATTATTGTCTTCTGGATGGTTACTCAGGGTATAATCAGATTTGTATTGCACCAGAGGATCAAGAAAAAACTACCTTCACTTGTCCATTTGCCACATTTGCTTTTCGCAGAGTTTCGTTTGGGTTATGTGGCGCACCGACCACTTTTCAGAGATGTATGATGGCTATATTCTCTGACATGATTGGAAATAATGTCGAGGTGTTCATGGACGACTTCTCCGTCTTTGGACATTCGTATGATGAATGTTTGAATAATCTTGGTGTCGTGCTCAAAAGGTGTGTTGAAACTAATTTCGTGCTTAATTGGGAAAAATGTCATTTTATGGTGTGTGAAGGCATTATTCTTGGGCATAAGGTCTCTAGCAAGGGTCTTGAGGTGGATAAAGCCAAGGTGGGAGTCATTGAAAATCTTCCACCACCTATTTCTGTGAAAGGAATCCGTAGTTTTCTTGGTCATGCGGGTTTTTATCGGCGTTTCATCAAGGACTTTTCGAAGATATCTAAGCCGTTGTGCAACTTGCTTGAGAAAGATGTGCCTTTTAAATTTGATGATAAATGTTTGATGGCATTCGAGATTCTTAAGAAGAGTTTAATCACTGCGCCAGTTATTACAGCAACGGATTGGACAGAGCCTTTTGAGATGATGTGTGATGCGAGTGATTATGCGATAGGCGCAGTTCTTGGGCAGCGCAAGAATAATCTCTTTCATGTGGTCCACTATGCTAGCAAGACCTTAAATTGGGCCCAAATGAACTACTCCACTACTGAGAAGGAGCTCTTAGCTATAGTCTTTGGTTTCGAGAAATTTCGATCTTATCTGCTTGGGACAAAAGTGACAGTGTTCACTGATCATGCGGCCATTCGCTATTTGGTTTCCAAGAAGGATTCGAAGCCGAGACTCATTCGTTGGGTGCTCTTACTACAAAAATTTGAGTTAGAGATCAAAGATCGAAAAGGTACTGAGAATCAAGTAGCTGACCATCTCTCTAGATTGGAGAATCCCGAGTCTACTTCACAGGATAAGACATTGATTAACGAATCTTTTCCGGATGAGCAGTTGTTCACAGTTCAGGAGGAAGAGCCATGGTTTTCAAATATTGTAAACTATGTAGTCAGCAATATTTTGCCTCCTAATTTGACCTCAGCTCAAAAGAAGAAGTTTCTGCATGAGGTGAAGTGGTATATATGGGATGAACCATATTTGTTTAGACAGGGAGCTGACCAGATTATCAGGAGATGTATCCCGTTTTGTGAGACGGAGGGGATATTACGAGACTGCCACTCCACAATTTATGGTGGACACTATGGTGGTGAGAAGATGGCAGCTCGTATTCTGCAAGCAGGTTTTTTCTGGCCTACTTTGTTTAAGGATGTTCACCAGTTTATTTTAAGGTATGATCGTTGCCAACGAGTGGGAAATTTGACGAGAAAGGATGAGATGCCGTTAAATGTGGTGCTTGAAGTCGAGGTCTTTGATGTTTGGGGAATCGATTTCATGGGGCCTTTTATCTCATCCTGCAACAATCAGTTCATCTTGTTGGCAGTCGATTATGTCTCAAAATGGGTAGAAGTCAAAGCTCTACCGACAAATGATGCAAAGGCAGTGTTGAATTTTTCTTCATAAGCAGATTTTCACAAGGTTTGGAACGCCTCGGGTAATCATAAGTGATGAAGGGTCGCATTTTTGCAACCGTAAGTTCACTTCTATGATGCAGCATTTTAATGTGAATCATCGAATTGCTACTGCCTATCATCCACAAACAAATGGTCAAGTGGAAGTGTCTAACAGAGAGATCAAGCGCATTCTAGAGAAGGTTGTTTGTCCGTCAAGGAAGGATTGGTCTTTAAAGCTCGATGAAGCTGTTTGGGCTTATAGAACAGCATACAAAACTCCACTTGCTATGTCCCCGTTTCAACTGGTGTATGGTAAGGGATGTCATTTACCTGCGGAGCTTGAGCATAAGACCTATTGGGCGTTGAAAAAGTTGAACCTGGATCTAGATACAGCTGGAAAGAAGCGAATGCTTCAGCTTAATGAACTTGATGAATTTCGACTCCAAGCGTACGAGAACAACAAAATGTACAAGGAAAAAGCGAAGAGGTGGCACGATAGGAAGCTACATCCTAAGTTATTCGTGCCGGGGCAACAAATTCTCTTATTCAACTCTCGTCTCCGACTTTTTCCTGGGAAGTTGAAATCAAGGTGGTCTGGACCTTTTATTGTCAAAACTGTGTTTCCACACGGAGCGGTGGAGATTTTTGAGAATGATCCAGACCAAGCATTCTATGGGGACACGGCAAACCAAGAAGTGGTTAGTGCTGTTTTATTGTCAATTTGAGGAAGGTACGCAACGTCAAGCTAATGACGAAAAAGAAGCGCTGCGTGGGAGGCAACCCATGATTTGTTGTTACAGGAACCCTTAGAAGTTAATAACCTATCCAAAACCACAAAAAAATCAGAAAAACCGGGCTGAAATTTTTATTTCCAGTGACCCCTTGAGCGCCCGCTCAGCTCTGCTGAGCGACCGCTCAGGGGTCGGCTGAATGAATTTTTTTAGTTCACTAAAAATCCAAATAAATCAGAAAAATAAAAACACAAATTTCAACCCATAAACCCACTCCTATTCAAATTCTACCCTAATCCATTCCCTATATATACATACACCTCTCCCATATATCTCCCACACAACTTCTACACTCAAACTCTCTCCCAAACATAAAAACACAATTCGCAAGCACTTTTATTCAGATTCAATGGCACCCAAGAGAGCAAGGACTATTGATAGCAGCAGCACTGTGCCTACGGCTGATTCTTCAAAGGGTACTACTGCGAGGCCTCGGTTGAATGATAGGGCTGCGGAGGACGAGGAAACTAGGCTTTTAGGGAAGCCAATTCTGAAGGAGGGATGGTGCGTTGTTGCCTATGATTGCTGAGAATGGGTGGATAGCTTTTTGTGAGTCACCTGAAGTAGTGCCGATGAGCGTGGTTCGTGAGTTCTATGCGAACGCGAAGGCCGAGAAGAATGGGTTTTCTGTGGTTCGGGGGATGATGGTTGATTATCAGCCAGCGGCGATTCGGCGTGTGATTGGGCAGCGAGAGAGGAAGCCCATGGAGGAGAACTGGAATGAGAAAACTGCTGAGGATTTTGAATTGGATTTGATTTGTGCTACTCTCTGTAGGCCGGACACAGTTTGGACCTTCAAGACTGGAACTAATGAGTATCGTCACTTTTCGGCGATCGCGATGAACAGGTATGCCCGAGCATGGAATGCGTTTATTTGTGCTAATATTCAGCCGTCTTCGCATGCACATGAGGTCACAGTTGAGAGAGCAGATTTGTTGTGGGGAATTTAAAATGAGGAGTTTTATGTGGACCTTGGTGAGTTCATCTACCAAGGAATTCTGAAGTTTTTGAGGGGAGCTAAGCACATGAACATCCCTTATGCATCCACGGTTACTAAGCTTTGCCGAGCGGTAGGAGTTCAGTGGCCGTCTCATGAGCAGTTGCAGTTGCCGGCCGCTCCTATTGATTCTGGGACTCTGAATGCGATGCAGGAGTGGACCGGTGGTGAGCCCGAGGAGCATGGGCTGGGTTATCGTCTTCCAGGAGGGCGTCCAACATGAGGTGCTACCATGGCGAGGCCACAGCGTGATGAGGCTGGTTCTTCGAGAGCTCAGGAGGGTGCTGGGATGGCTGATGCCCAAAATAGGAGGCTGTTACGGAGGATGGATGCTATGTATGAGATGCAGAGCAGGTTTTCTCAGGATCTCACCCTTGCGCTAGGGACTGCTTTTCGAGGTCTTGGAGCTGACATCCAGTGGCCAGTTTTTGGTGAGGACTCTGCATATCCCCCTCCTGATACACCACCCACTGAGGGTGATGATGATGATGACTCCGAGTAGGTATACCCTGTGTTCCTTTCTACTACCTTCACTTGGGACAGTGAAGATTTTAAATTTGGGGGTGGTAATTAAGGAATATTTTGTGTGTGTGTCATATAGCTGCATATTCATGATAGTTAGTTCATATAGTTGCATAATTTTTGCCATATAGTTTTTTTTATAGCTTTATTTGTTTATCATATCATGTAGCTCATGCATATACCATGATCCCTTTTGCGATGATTTACCGACTGATTTGTGATGTTGATGCGAGTGTAGTGATAGCGTTAAAGTGATGTTGAGTCATGTAGGTTGATATGCATGCTAGAAGCACTTGTATTTTCACTAAGTCTTAGAGAATGCTTAAGGACTAGATTGTTGTTATGATCTGATTGTTTTCGAGGTTAATCTATTTATTATGCTTAGAATTTTATAATAGGTTCTTAGTGATAAAGGCATGAAAAAGAAAAAATGGAGCAAAAAAATGGAATTTGTTGCTAATTGTGGCTAGGCGTCAATTGGCTAGTAGCCGGCTCGTATGTTATGCGAGTAGTCTAGGGTTGAGCAAGATGGAGCGAAACGCACTTGCTCAGAAATTTTGAAAAAGGAAAAAAAAATAAAAAAAAGGAAAAAGAAAAAAAAGAGTATGTGTGTATGCATAATTGATCACGAGTGGGCTCTTTGGTATTCGAGTTATTAAGTTCTTAGGGGACTTTGTGCCTAGTGACCTAAGGCTTTTAAAGTCTGGGATCCGCTAACCTAACGCTCGTTATATGGATACCATTGTATAAGTCTTATGTGGACCTCACTCATTGCACGGTCAAATAAGCATTACTGTTATTATTAAAAAGCATGATTCCGTCATAAGCTCCAGGATTCTCGTAGTGTTATAAGTCACTTTGTGCCTAGAATTTTTATTCTTTGTATAATCATGTGATTGCCTTGATGATAGTTGAGTCATAATAATTGATTTAGTTTCGGAGCATATATGTTAAGCATCTGCACACACCACGTTTTTGGTTGTATGTTAGTTGGCATGATTTGATTGATCTTTAGTCACCTAATTGCATTTGTTGAGATGTTGTAAGTTGGTTGGTTTGTTCGTAGTAAGGGGGATCACTGCATTTCATATAGATTCCATTCATGCATGATTTTTGTTTTTTTTAGTCTGTGACGCTTGAGGACAAACATCAATTTAAGTTTGGGGGTGTGATAAGTGGCATTTTATACCACTTCAGACGTCTTAAAATACCTTAAATTGGTGTCTTGAAATCAGGTATTTTGTGTATTTGATGCGTTTTTCCAGTGTTTGTGCGTTTCAGGGTAATAGTTGCATTTCGGGGGAGTAATCATCAATAATAAGCCTTGTCATGTGTGTAGCATTGCGAGAGGGAAGAGAGGAGCAGATTACAGCGAAGAAACGGAACAAAAATCAGACATTTTCCAGTAGGGGTCTGAGCGCCCGCTCAGCTATGCTGAGCGGCCGCGCAGGGTCGGGAAATTTTAATATCTATTTTAGACTCCTATTTCTGTTTGGCTTCCAACTTCTGAGTAATCTGAGTTTTATGGGACTTCTATATAAGTAGGTTTCAGAGACGTTTCACGTGTGTTGAATCGTTGTATTAATCGAGGAGCGAAGGAGATAAGGAAGAAGACCGTTTTAGCACATCGCAACGAAGAGGAAGCATATTTTCTTGTGATTCTTTATTTTGTTGTAACGCTGGATGCTAGTTTTCTTTGCTTTGAACCTATTTACTCTTGTGACGTACTCTGGTTTAATATAATTAGTTTAGTTATTATTCATTTGTGTTTATTTATCATGTTTTCATATGAACCCATGATGACGATGAGTGCTAACATGGGCTAATCGTGATCATGGGGTCGTAACGGATTTACTATGTACTTCTTTAGTTAGTTGTTTAATACCTTAGTGTGTGATGGTTGTATGATATCTAGTATTGGTTTTGCGTATTCGTCTTATGTGCGTCACGAACATATAAGATAGGGTGTTAATCTCTTGTGAAGTGACGCGGGATCTCGAGATTTAGAACTTGCCATGCTAGCATAGGTTCATGTACGAGTCTGCATGATTAGTGGGTAACTCTAAACATTTTATTCGCCCTGTGTAATCAAAAGGAATAACTTGTTCTTAAATCATTATGTTGTCAATTTCTGTAGACATATAGGGACTCAACATAATTGATGCCTATTCAACTTCTATCTTAATTGTGGATGTTTGGTAGAATGGTATTAGTACAATAAAAGTTGGCTTTTATCAGTTCCGTTTTATTCGATTAATATCATCACTGTTGCATGCTAAGGGTAATAACAATGACTATTGAAGGAAGTAGTAATGAAGTTGTGATCTCATGAGTGTTTTAATATTGTTAATTCGAAGTGTTAATTAAGTGGTTAATTTTAGTAGTTAATTGTAGTTAATTATTAGTAACAAATCTAAGTGTTATTGTCTTAACATTGAGAAGTAAACATACATTGGTGAGTGAGTTTAATTGAACATAATTAGTCTGAGTCTCTGTAGGAACGAACTAGAAAGTATTCTATATTACTTGCGAACGCGTATACTTGCATGTGTTATTAGCGCGTGTTTTCGCCCTAACACGTCGCCGCCCTGTTCTTCGTCTTCTGGTGATTACAACTACGAAGGGAGGCGGGGGAAGGAGCAGACGTGGCCATGATGATGTCGTGGACTGAACCCGCGAAAGAACCAGGACCAAAAGCCTCTGTTTTGGTCGATTTTGCTCGCCGAAAAAACCCACCGGTAAAGACGCCGGTGGGCTATTCTTCGTCGACCCGGGATCGACCCGGTTTCGACCCAATGTTAGCCCCGTTTCGATCCAAAAATCCCCAATCCCTTTCCCTGTTTTCTGTTTCTGAATTTTAATTATTTAATTTATTTTTATAAAATCAGAAAATTAGTTTTAATAATTTAAAAAATCAGATTTAAAATCTGAATTATTTTATACATAATTTTTAAATTATTTTATTATTTTAGAAATTCAAGATTAATTAATTAATTATTTATTTATCTTATTATTTATTTTAATTATCTAATATTTAATAATTAAGTAATTATATAATAAATAAGATTAAATAATTAGGTCGAATAATTCGATTAATGATTCGATAATTAGTCAATAAATACGAGTAACTCGTAGTTATACGAGTAGTGTTTTGAGAAAGTGAGAATAGGTTTTCGAACATTGGTTCATTTGTTTATGCGTATCAAACAATTAATTATAAATAGTCTATGTAACTAAATAATGTGAAACTAAATTTTAATTAATTGTAATTAATTCTAAAAATTAGGGAATAATTATTTTAAAATACAATAATTCTTAATTAAATATTCAAAAATATAATTAAGGGTTAATTAATTATGATTAGTTAATCATAATTGAATTATAATTAATTAAATCGTGTTTATTGCGTAGTAATTAAACAGTTAGTCCGATTTAAACGAAACGAAGACCCTTAGACTCAGAAAAATGACCTGATTTCATTAAAAATAATTGTAAATCATAATTTCTTTCGAAAGCGAATTGGCTAATGATAATTAATTATTTATAGACCCTATTGGTGATAAAATCGAGTCTAATAAATCTCGTAAAATTAGGGATCGAACCGGATAGTGTTAGGTAAGTCTAATAGCAAATCTAAAAATAATAAGTCTAAAATTAATTATGTGCTATATGCTTTACGTGATTATGTGAACCTTATGTGTTATATAATTATATGCGAGTTGGATAGAATCGTATGGGTAGACGATTAGGACTTCGTGATATCAATCTGAGATATGCGTATGAAGTAAGTCATCTAAACGAATATCTTTTCGTGATAGCTTCAGTACCAACAAGGCGAATCAAGCAAGAGACAAAGGCAGTGAATCATACGAGGTGAAGTACGCACCAGAAAAGTTTTTCCCCTATTCTAAGTTCAGAATATTGAATTACATCCAACTTTTCACATCAGTTACACTTTGATAATTCTTGTTCACATATACTGATACACAATTATCGATTCTTTGTTTCTATTTCATTTCAATTCTTTATTTCCCTAATTCATTGAATCCTCTATTCATATTCCAATATTATACCCTTACTTACATATACTCTGATATATCCTGATATTGGGATACATTGAAAGAATACCGATTGTTCCAGATGCTAAGCGATGGACTGGATGGTTATGATAAGGGTATTAACCGGACCCTTGATTATTAGGCCATAGTTGCCTGGGTATCCCATATGTTGGTTGGGTGTATGCAGTTGGGTATAGATCTGCACTGTATCCTGACTGATCAGCAGGTTATAGTGCATATGTTGGTTCTTGTTTCCAGTCTCGTTCATTTGACACTCGCCAGTAATGGTAATTTATTATTTCTTACAGAAACAGATGGTTGTTCAAACCAGTAGATTACTGGTTCATTTATTCTTCTCTCTTTATACTATATATATATATCGTTGCAGGCCTGCTGAGCAATTTTGGCTCACCCCCTTTTATTGTTGTTCACCTTGTTTTTTAGTTAAGGTTGAGAATGAAACCCATCAGAACCCGAATAGTCAAGAGGCGGGTCAAGCAGCAGGACCCTCTAATTTCAAGGGTGTTTATCCCTATCCCTGAAGAGAGCTTTGGGTTGCCGGAGCAGGTGTAGCAGGATAAGTTATAGTTGTAGTTTGAATAAAAGATATTTAGTTTAAAATGTGAATAAAATAATGTTTTGTAATAAAGAGAGTTCTTAAGACAGGTTGTTTAGACTGGTTTGTAATAAAGTTGGTTTATCATTCTTGTTTTCAGTCTTTAACCTTGAAAAGATCCTGAGTAGTTGTAGTTCTGGGTAATTATTTATTTATATTATGCTTGTACAGGTTTAGTGAGTAGTTAGTGTTAAGAATGCCCCAAATCTATACCCCGGATTTGGAGGGTGTTATAGTTGGCATTAGAGCTTAGGTTTTGGCCCTTGAAAACAAGAATATTAGAGTTAAGATAAGATAGGAAGATCACATATGATAGGAGTAATGGTATTAGGGTTATTAGTTTCTTAGAATAGGAGTTTATGAGTTTTAGGCATATGATTTGATCTTTTCTTGTGTTTTGGTTATTCTATTAGATGGCATCCTCAGCATCGTCTTCCGAGCGGACAGCCTCAAGACTAGTGATACCCCCACGGTCAGTTCAGATATTTCCACCATTACCACCACCTTCACCCCTGCCACAGGGACCAGTACCAGATCAGCTACCAGCACCTGAGGTACCAGATTTCATTGATTACTTTCCCTACTTTGAGCCAGAGATACCTGAGCTCCCTCCATTAGAGTTTCCAGTATTCGATGTTCCTGATATAGATGATTTTCCTTTGTAGGAGGATTTGGATCCGCAGGTTCCAGTAGAGCAGCCTCAGATTCCACAACCGCAGCTACAGCCAGAGCCATCAATGTTCGCGCCACCAGATCAGCCTATACTATTTCCAGCACCATTAGCTATCTATTCCCCTTTGCCTGGGATATTTCAGTTCCCTCAACAGGAGTTTATGGACGAGATTGTAGATCAGCCAGTGCCGTTGCCTACCCGAGGTTCTCGGACGGATCTTCACGAGCCCCATATATGATAAGTGGCATTTTATACCACTTAGAACGTCTTATAATAGCTTAAATTGGTGTCTTGAAATCAAGTATTTTGTGTATTTGATGCGTTTTTCTAGTGTTTGTGCATTTCAGGGTATTAGTTGCATTTCAGGGGAGTATTCATCAATAATAGGCCTTGGCATGTGTTTAGCATTGCAAGTGGGAAGAGAGGGGAAGATTACAGTGAAGAAACGGAGCAAACAGACCATTTTTCCAGAAGGGGTTTGAGCGCCTGCTCAGCTATGCTGAGCGGCCGCGCAGGGTCGTAATTTCAGATTTAATATTTTAGACTTCTAATTCTGTTTGGCTTCCAACTTCTGAGTAATCTGGGTTTTATGGGACTCCTATATAAGTAGATTTCAGAGACATTTCACGTATGTAGGATCGCTGTATTAATCAAGGAGCGAAGGAGATAAGGAAGAAGACCGTTTTAGCACATCGCAACGAAGAGGAAGCATATTTTCTTATGATTCTTTATTTTATTGTAACGCTGGATGCTAGTTTTCTTTGCTTTGAACCTATTTACTCTTGTGACGTACTCTGGTTTAATATAATTAGTTTAGTTATTATTCTTTTGTGTTTATTTATCATGTTTTCATATGAACCCATGATGACGATGAGTGCTAACATGGGCTAATCGTGATCATGGGGTCGTAACAGATTTACTATGTACTTCTTTAGTTAGTTGTTTAATACCTTAGTGTGTGATGGTTGTATGATATCTAGTATTGGTTGTCCGTATTTGTCTTATGTGCGTCACGAACATATAAGATAGGGTGTTAATCTCTTGTGAAGCAACGCGGGATCTCGAGATTTAGAACTTGCCATGCTAGCATAGGTTCATGTACGAGTCTGCATGATTAGTGGGTAACTCTAAACATTTTATTCGCCATGTGTAATCAAAAGGAATAACTTATTCTTAAATCATTATGTTGTCAATTTCTGTAGACATATAGGGACTCAACATAATTGATGCTTATTCAACTTCTATCTTAATTATGGATGTTTGGTAGAATGGTATTAGTACAATGAAAGTTGGCTTTTATCAGTTTTGTGTTATTCGATTAATATCATCGATGTTGCATGCTAAGGGTAATAACAATGACTACTGAAGGAAGTAGTAATGAAGTTCTGATCTCATGAGTGTTTTAATATTGTTAATTATAAGTGTTAATTAAGTGTTTAATTCTAGTAGTTAATTATAGTTCATAATTAGTTAATCAAATCTAAGTGTTATAGTCTTAACATTGAGAAGTAATCATACATTGGTGAGTGAGTTTAATTGAACATAATTAGTCTGAGTCTCTGTGGGAACGAATCTGATTTATATCTTATACTACTTGCGAACGCATATACTTGCGTGAATATTAGCGCGTGTTTTCACCTTAACAAGTTTTTAACGCCGCTGCCGGGGACTCGGCATATTTGTTTAGTTTATGTACTTACCATCATTGGTCGTTAGGACTCAGTAATTAAGACGTGTTACTTATTGTTTCCGATTATGTTTCAGGTACTTTAGCGAGCATTTATGCAAACTCGTTCTTGTACTCGCAAGAGGACTTTAGATACAGCTGAGGAGATAGACGAAGTTCTTGATATTCCGAAGAAGATAGACTTTAAAGATTCGGATTCAGGAAGTGAGCAGAAAGAGCCAGTAATCATGGGTGATCGTATTGTTCCGACAGATCCAGCTCTTATGGACTTTTCTCGAACTAAAATTGATGACATTCAGTCAAGCATTCTTCATCCGGCTATCCAAGCTAACACCTTTGAAATCAAGCCGGGTACTATTCAGATGGTGCAGAACTCTGTTTTTTTCGGAGGAGCTGCGACTGAAGACCCCAACATGCACATAAGGAATTTTGTCGAGATCTGCAGTACTTTCAAATATAATGGTGTGACTGATGAGGCCATCAAGCTGAGGCTTTTCCCATTCTCACTGAGGGATAAAGCTAAGGACTAGTTACATTCTGAACCAGCTGGGTCCATCACTACTTGGCAAGATCTTGCACAAAAGTTTCTGTTGAAGTTTTATCCAATGGCCAAGACTGCTGCTATGAGGAGTGCTCTTACTCAGTTTGCGCAGCAACCTACATAATCTATGTGCGAAACTTCGGAACGCTACATGGAAATGTTGAGAAAATGTCCACATCATGGAATGCCCGATTGGATGGTGATCACTGGTTTCTATAATGGTTTAGGGGCCCAATCTCGGCCCATGCTCGCTGTAGCAGCTGGAGGCGCCTTGTGGGCTAAAAGCTATACTGAGGCTTATAATCTTATTGAGACTATGGCTACAAATGAGCATCAAAACCCAACTCAAAGGATGATGCCTGGGAAGGTAGCAGGTATTCTGGAAGTCAATGCAGCCACCGCTATTGCAGCGCAACTCCAAGCGTTGTCTATGAAGGTCGATTCTCTAGCTACCTATAGAGTCAATCAAATAGCTATGGTCTGTGAGCTTTATGCAGGTTCTCATGCTACGGATCAGTGTTCTCTTGTTAACGAATCTGTTCAGTATATGAAAAATTATCAGCGATAACAGCAGCCTGTGCCAGCTACTTATCATCCTAACAACAGAAATCATCCAAATTTCAGCTGGGGTAATAATCAGAATGCTATTCAGCCACCATATCAGCAAGGTGTGAGTAAACAGTTCAATCCACCTGGATTCCAGCAACCACAGCAGTATGCTCAAAGGCAATCATATCCTCAACAGGGAGGTGCAGCTGCACCCACTAGTGCTGATTTTTAGGAACTTAAGCTGTTATGCAAGAGTCAGGCGGTGTCGATCAAGACCTTGGAAAATCAAATCGGTCATATAGCCAATGCAGTGCTCAATCGCCAACCTGGCACACTTTCCAGTGACACGGAAGTGCCAGGAAGGAAGGAAGCTAAAGAGCAAGTTGATAGGGATAAATAAATTATGATAGTATAATTAAATACTGCATTAATTGTACAAGGTGTGGGTAGCTAGGCACAATAAGAAGATGTATGACATTCAGACCAGAAAGGTTAACATGCTGATCAGGCCTGATGGACCAGATCAGGCCTGATGGAACAAAGAAGGCCCAAAAACCCTGATTATTAATTAATTTCATAATTAATTAATAAAGGAAAAATCAGCTATTGAGAAGAGTCCCGATAAGGATATAAAATCCTTACAGATTAGCCTCAAGGGGACCTAAAAGGATAAGGAATCAGTTTCCTACTATCTAGGACTCCAAAGTTCATTCTAATTATGAGACTTGCCCACCTAGTCTCCTATACCAAGTCCAATTCAAGGACTCCCAACATCTATATAAGGGGCCTCACCCCACAAATTAGAACTACGTTTTTTGACTTGATCCTTGGCAATCAGCAAGGTACGTAGGCATCTTGTTAAGGCAGATTGAGTCACGAAACACAAGAGCAGTCAAATCGAGCCTCGAAACTCACGTTCCTTAGTACAAAATACAACAATTATATATATTAGTTTTTAATCCATAACATTTGGCGCCGTCTGTGGGAAAGCACAACAACAACCATGGCGAAAACACGGAGAACAATTAGAGCTCTAGAGGAAGGAACACCATCAGAGACAACCCAGGTGATTTCGTCCACCGTGGAGGTTCCTCCCCATTCGACTTATGCATCTACTCAGGGGGAAGCCCAGATAGGGGCAACTCAACCTCAGCCACATGGGACAACTCCCCCGACTATTCAAGGAAGTGGATATGCTGGGCGAAGCGAAGCACGAGGGCAGTCGCCCCCTATATACGAGGTTTGGGTCCTATCCCTGAGGATCGGGAATTTTCTGGTCCTTACACTGAGAGAGACTCCGAATCTTCGGATGATGAAGTGGCCCCGAGAAGGAGGCGTCCTGGAAAAGAGCCAATGGCCAATGGAAGGCAACGCCCCCAAAGCACCCCAGGGGTGAATCCCCAAGAAGTGCAGGAAAGGATCAGGGCTCATGAGGCTGAAATCCAAAGGCTGAGGCGTGATTTGGAGGCTCACCAGGCCACCAGACCCCAGATACCTCCTAGGGGGAGAAATCCTCCTCCTGTCATAGACCTGGATGGTCCGGTACAAAGAAGGGCTGCTGTCCCAAGAACTGATCCAAGCAATCTCCTTCCCCTTGGAGATCCTGATGATCCAACTCCACCCTTCACAGAAGAAATAATGAATGCCCATATCTCAAGGAAATTCAAGATGCCCACTATCAAAGCCTATAATGGCACGGAAGACCCCGCTAATCATGTTAGGACATTCTCTAATACACTGCTGTTGCAACCCGTGAATGATGCTATAAAGTGTCGGGCCTTCCCTCAAACCCTGTCGGGTATGGCTCAAAGATGGTACAGTCGCCTGCCCCAAAATTCTATTGGATCGTTCAGAGAATTAAGTCAGGCTTTTATTAAGCAATTCATCAGTGGAAGAGTCCATGAGAAAAGTTCGGCATCTCTTATGAGTCTTGTGCAGGGAGCTAAGGAATCCTTGAGAGATTACCTGAATCGTTTCACAAAGGAGGCTTTAAAAGTCCCGGACCTTGATGATAAGGTAGCCATGATAGCACTGCAACAAGGAACTAGGGACGAGTTTTTTAAGATGTCTTTGGCCAAACGACCCCCTGAGAGCATGTTGCAGCTCCAAGAGAGGGCAGGGAAGTATATCAAGGTTGAAGAAAGTATGAGGAAGACCGTAGTAAGTAATGAGCCCACTAGAGGCAAGAAGCGGAAAACTGATTTAGAATATATTGCAAAGGACAAATATCCTAGAACCGAACAAAACCCTGATTCAACCCCCAAGAAGGGAGGACCTGGGCAAAAGTTCACCGAATACGCTAAGCTGAATGCTCCTCGAAGCCAGATCTTGATGGAAATCGAGAAAGATCGAGATATTCGTTGGCATAAGCCCTTGAAGGCTGATCCCGCCAAGCTAGATAAGAGCAAGTATTGCAGATTCCACAAAGATGTTGGCCATGACACCGATGAGTGTAGACAATTAAAAGACGAGATTGAGTTTTTGATTCGAAAATGAAAATTGAACAAGTATACTGGAGATGGAGGGGACATAAATAATAATGGAAGGAAGAACTTTGAAGATCATAGGAGGGACCAAGACGATCAGGGGCGAAATCCCCAGCCTAGAGGACCAGTTATAAACACCATTTATGGAGGGCCGAGACCTCGAGGGCATGTGATAAACACGATCTTTGGAGGTCCAACTACTGCTGGATTGTCCAAAAATTCCAGAAAGGCATATACTAGAGATGTTATGCATATTGTAGGAAAAGCCCCGAAAAGGGCCAGGACAGAAGTAACATTGGCTTTTGATGATTCTGACCTAGAGGGAGTCAAGTTTCCTCATGACGACCCGCTGGTCATAACAACTATAATAGGAAACAGCCCGGTCAAGAGGGTTCTTGTTGATAATGGTGCTTCTGTGGATATCTTGCTCTATGACGCCTTTCTAAGGATGGGGTATAACGATTCCCAGTTAACACCTACCGACATGCCGATATATGGATTTGCTGGAGTAGAGTGTCCTGTAGAAGGGATAATCAAGTTGCCAACCACCATAGGTACGGAACCAAGACAAGCAATGCAGATGCTGGATTTCGTAGTGGTAAAGGCTAGTTCAACTTATAATGCTATCATGGGTAGAACAGGGATACATGCTTTCAAGGCAGTCCCCTCTTCCTACCATTCAGTCATGAAGTTTCCCACCCGAAACGGGATTGGAAAAGAGAGAGGAGATCAAAAAATGGCTAGAAGCTGTTATGTGGCCTCTTTGAGGGCGGATGGAGTCGGGGGGCAGGTTCTTCCTATTGAAGATATGGATGTCCGAGAAAATGATGAGAAGAGAGGAAAGCCAGCAGAAGACTTGTTTTCTATTCCTTTAGACCCCGAGAAGTCTGAGAGGATGACTTTCATTGGAGCCACATTAAAGGAGCCCCTTAGAGGGAAGTTGGTGGAATTTTTGCAAGAAAATAGTGATGTCTTTGCATGGTCAGCAGCTGATATGCCAGGCATAGACCCGGAGCTGATTACTCACAAGCTAAACGTGGATCCAAGTCGGAAGACAGTGAAACAAAAGAAAAGAAATTTTGCCCCGGAAAGACAAGAGGCTATAAAGCAGGAGGTAGAAAAGCTCTTAGATGCTGGTTTTATTGAGGAGATTCAATTTCCGGAATGGTTAGCAAACCCGGTAATGGTGAAGAAGGCTAATGGAAAGTGGAGGATGTGTATAGACTTTACTGACCTGAATGATGCATGCCCTAAAGACTGTTTTCTATTGCCGAGGATTGATACTTTGATTGATGCCACTGCTGGACATGAGATGTTGAGTTTCATGGATGGATTTAGCGGATACAACCAGATCAAAATGCATAAGGATGACATTCCAAAGGTATCATTCATCACTGACTTTGCTGTTTATTGTTATCTTGTTATAGCGTTTGGTCTCAAGAATGCAGGAGCCACCTATCAAAGGCTGGTAAACAAAATTTTTAAGGATCTCATTGGTAAGACTATGGAAGTCTATGTTGATGACATGTTAGTCAAGAGTCTAGTAAAGACTGATCATATAGCCCATTTAAGGGAAGCTTTTGAGGTCCTGAGGTACCACAAGATGATGTTGAATCCTACGAAGTGTGCTTTCGGAGTAGGATCTGGAAAATTCTTGGGACTAATGGTCTCAAAGAGGGGAATTGAGGCTAACCCGGATAAAATAAAGGCGATCCTGGACATGGAACCACCAAAAACTGTTAAGGATGTTCAGAAGCTTACAGGAAGGGTTACTGCACTAGGACGATTCATCTCCAAGTCGGGGGACAAGTGTTTGTCATTCTTCAAATCGCTAAAGAGCATCAAAGACTTTGTATGGAGTGAGGAAAACCAGAAGGCATTTGAAGAGTTAAAGAAGTATATGGCCCAGGCCCCGTTGTTGGCCAAGCCAGTTCTGAGTGAAATTTTATTCTTGTACTTGGCTGTTTCAGAGAGCGCCTTGAGCGCGGTGTTGGTTAAGGAAGAACTGAAAGTCTAGAAACCCGTATACTATGTCAGCAAAATTTTACATGGTGCTGAATTGAATTATTCAACTATTGAGAAATTCGCTTTAGCCTTGGTAATGGCTTCAAGAAAGCTGCGTCCTTATTTTCAAGCTCACCAGATTGAAGTGCTAACAAATCAGCCACTGAGAAATATCATTCACAGTCCCAAGGCAAGTGGGAGACTGATTAAGTGGGCAATAGAGTTGGGAGAGTTCGATCTCAAGTATAAGCCACGTACGGCTATAAAAGCCCAGAAACTAGCTGACTTCGTGGTGGAATGTACCATACCCAACCAAGAAGTCGGGGGGCAGGAAGATACCATACCTCAAGACAAGGGAGTCGACAATGGGGACAGGAAGAAGGATGATAAGGAGAAAGAATATTGGGTTCTCTATTTTGATGGAGCATCAAAAACAAATTCCAGTGGAGCAGGGTTGGTTTTGCAAAGCCCTGATGGATTCTTAATTGAGTATGCTATGAAGCTAGACTTCCCAACCACAAACAATGAGGCAGAGTATGAAGCCCTGATTGCTGGCCTTGGTCTAGCTGGGACACTTAGAGTCAAAAATTTAAAGGTCCGTGGAGACTCGAAGCTGATCATATCCCAGGTAAAGGGAGAATTTGAGGCAAGGGATGATACGATGGCTAAGTATGTTCGCCTAGTAAGGGCTGTGATGACCCAATTTAATGAATGTCATGTTGAACACATTCCAAGGGAAGAAAATACTAAAGCAGATGCGCTATCAAAGTTTGCTTCATCTGAGATTGAAGAAAGTTCAGGAAGTGTGTACTTCCGTGTTTTGAAGACACGAAGCATAGATGTTAAGCTTGTGGCTCCCATAGGCTTGGGGACGTCATGGATTGATCCCATCAAGGCTCACATTCAGACCGGTTGGCTGCCAAGCGATGCAACTGAGGCACGGAAGTTAACTATTCGAGCACTAAGGTACTCCTTGATAGATGGAATTCTGTATAAGAAATCTTTTGTGGTTCCTTACTTGAGGTGTCTCAGGCCCGACGAGTCACGCTTGGCTCTTGAGGAAGTGCATGGAGGTATTTGTGGGCAACACTTGGGGGGCAGGGCCTTGGCTCATAAGATAACCCGTTTAGGCTTCTATTGGCCAAAAATGATGGCTGATGCCAAAGAATATGTGAAGAAGTGTGATCGCTGTCAGAAGCATGCACCAGTTGTTAGACAACCCCCCCGAGATGCTGACCTCTATCAACTCGCCTATTCCCTTTGCCATGTGGGGGATGGATATTCTAGGGCCTTTTCCTATGGCCACGGCACAAAGGAAATTTCTGATTGTAGCCATTGATTATTTCACCAAGTGGATCGAAGCCAAACCCTTGGCCAAAATCACAACTAAGCAGGTTGCACAATTCCTGTGGGAAAACATTATGTGCCGATATGGAATTCCCCGTATCCTCGTCACTGACAATGGAACACAATTCAACAATGAGGAATTCAAGAAGTATTGTGAAGAAAATGAAATTGAGTTACGGTTCACCTCTGTGGCGCACCCACAGGCTAATGGGCAAGCAGAAGTAGCAAATCGAATAATCCTGGATGGATTAAAGAAGAGGATCGAGAAGTCAAGAAATAATTGGGTGGATGAAATACTTCCAATATTATGGGCCTACAGGACTACCTGTAGAGTCACGACAGGAGCAACTCCCTTCATGTTGGCATATGGGGCAGAAGCAGTAGTTCCAGTAGAGATATCACATTCCTCTCCAAGGATTCAGGCTTTCAATGAGGAAGAAAATGAGGAAGGGCAGAGGTTAGCCTTGGATTTAATCGATGAAGTGCGAGATAAAGCACATGCAAAGATAGTAGAATATCAGAAAAAGGCTTCATTCTACTACAA
Organism: Apium graveolens; assembly: GCF_009905375.1. Taxonomy (NCBI): domain Eukaryota; kingdom Viridiplantae; phylum Streptophyta; class Magnoliopsida; order Apiales; family Apiaceae; genus Apium; species Apium graveolens. Next base: position 68,677,889 of record NC_133647.1, read on the forward strand.
CCTAAGGGTTAAAGAGAGGTTTTTCAAACAGGGTGATCTAGTCTTGAGAAAAATAGAGGCTTCTGGAGTCGGACAGAAAGGGAAGCTTGCCCCGAATTGGGAAGGGCCGTACAGAGTCAAGAGCGTTCAGGGTAGAGGAACCTACAAGCTGGAAACTATGGACTGTTTTGAAGTCCCGAGGACCTGGCACGCACAAAACCTGAAGGTTTACTAAGTGTAAGATAGGCGAAGTACGATTCTCACTTGTCAAGATGACAAGTAGGTTGAAAAGCACCTTGAAGCTTTGTTTGCTTAGGATTTGCATGTTTTGACTTTATTTTGAGGTTTATTAAGACTTGTGTAAGGGATGCATCCCAATAATTTATGAAATTCAGAAAATTCTCGAAATATATTTGAATCTCTATGGCATGGCAAGTAAATTAAGCACATGATATGAAAGCCCAGATAAGGGCCCAAATGTTCAAATCAAAGTCCCGCACCGGGGTCCAAAGTCTGGAAGAAAGTATAAATGAGTATTATCTTCAAAAAACAAAAAAAACACCTAGAAACTCTAGATAAATCTAGAAAATCCAAGTGTTTAGGGGCCCAAGAAACCCAGTGTCAATGCTCAAATCCAGGATTTTCTAAAGAAAATCAACAAAAGGACCCAAAAATGAAAAGCCCATGATAGAAAAAGGGGCCCACGTAAATAAAGCCTAGAAGAAGGCCCAGTCCAAGAAAGCCCAGTAAAGGGATCAAGCCCAGAAAAAAGGACCAAAAGTTGGAAAAGAGCCAAAAGGAAAAGCCCAGATTTAAGAAATGGGTCCAAGATTAAAACCCATGAAAGAAAATCCAGCCCAAGAATTATTGGGCCTAAGGGTACAAAAAAGCCCAGTTCAGAAAAAGCCAAGTATTCAACAAATCAGGAGCCCAAAAGAATCCTGCCCAGACTTAGGGCCCAAATCAAACATATGGAGTCACAAAAAGTGATATATCCTAAATTCTTGACCCAATTCGATCAGGTTTCATGTTATAATCCTTGTCGAATTAATTGAGGTCGAAAAGGCTTCGACCAAGGCTAAGAGAAAGGGTTAATTCGGTCAAAATCCTAGTTCCTGACCGAAAAAGTCAGGATTCAAATCGAAGAATCCTAACACCAAGAGAATTTGTCGACCAGGAGGTAAGTAAGGATCCTGATCGAATGAATCCTGATCGAAAAAGCTTCGACCAAGGCTAGAAAAGAAGGTTAATTCGGTCAAAAATATTCCTGAGGAAATAAACAAGCCCAGTTAAGGGCCCAAGTGTTTGAAAGGCTCAGCAAAATGGCCCAAGTTAAAAAAAAAAAGGGTGGAAGAGAAGTGGAAGAGAAGCCCTGTTAAAACAATGGGACCAAATGCCAAAGACCCAGGACATAGTCTGGTCCAAGTTTAAGCCCAGAAAAGGGCCCAGTTAGTTAAAGAATTAGGGCCCAAATGCAAAACCCAGATAAACCCAGAAAAATGGGCCCAAAATTTTGTTGAAGCCCCGAAAAAGGAGTGCTGCTGAAAACGGGCCCAATAAAGGGGGATGGCATAAGATAGAGGCCCAGGGATAAGGCCCACTATATTTAAATAGGGTTAAATCATGCCCATGAGCCAAAGTCCAGTTGAAAAAATAGGCCCAAAGATCAGCCCAACAAATTTAGCCCAGATTTAAGGGCCCAAAATATAAAGTATATGCAAAAAAAAAAAAATTATTATGTAAATATTACTGATCCATTCGACCAGAAAACATAAAGAAATCCTGGTCGAATGGCTTGAGGTCGAAAACCTGTCGATCAGGAGTAAAAAACGGCCTTAATTCGACCAGAACCAGGACCAATTCTACCAGAAATTGTGAAAGATTCCTGATCGAAATCCTCGAGCCCGAATTAACGTCGACCTGGGCAATCAAAAAGGGGATAATTCGGTCAAAAGTAGAGATCCTGACCGAAAATCCTGATCGAAATAGAATCCTGGCCGAAGGAAGCAAGTCCTGATCGAAAATTCCTGGTCGAAATAAAAAAAAAGAGAAGGAAGGAAAAATCCTGGCCGAAATTCGACCAGGATTCCTGATCGAAAGCATCCTCCTCGAAAAGCCTTCGACCAAGGCACAGTAGAGGCTAATTCGACCAGGATCCTGGTCGAACAGGATTCCTGGTCGAAATTTTTATATAAAAAAAAAAATCTGAAAAATAAGGAAATTCTTTAAATATTTTCTGAAAAATGTTAATATTTTCAGAAATAAGGAATAAATCCAGAAAATTAAAGGATAAATCCATGAAATTAGGGAAAAATCCAGAAAAATAGAATCCCTTAAATATTTTCTGAAAAATGTTAATATTTTCAGAAATAAGGAATAAATCCAGAAAATTAAAGGATAAATCCCAGAAATTATGGAAAAATCCAGAAAAATAAGGAAATTCCTTAAATATTTTTTGAAAAATGTTAATATGTTCAGAAATAAGGAATAAATCCAGAAAATTAAAGGATAAATCCAAGAAATTAGGGAAAATCCAGAAAAATAAAATCCCTTAAATATTTTCTGAAAAATGTTAATATTTTCAGAAATAAGGAATAAATCCAAAAAATTAAAGGATAAATCCCAGAAATTATGGAAAAATCCAGAAAAATAAGGAAATTCCTTAAATATTTTCTGAAAAATGTTAATATTTTCAGAAATAAGGAATAAATCCAGAAAATTAAAGGATAAATCCAAGAAATTAGGGGAAAATCCAGAAAAATAAGGAAATTCCTTAAATCTTTTCTAAAAAATGTTAATATTTTTAGAAATAAGGAATAAATCCAGAAAATTAAAGGATAAATCCAAGAAATTAGGGAAAAATCCAGAAAAATAAGGAAATTCCTTAAATATTTTCTGAAAAATGTTAATGTTTTCAAAAATAAGGAATAAATCCAGAAAATTAAAGGATAAATCCCATAAATTAGGGAAAAATCCAGAAAAATAAGGAAATTCCTTAAATATTTTCTGAAAAATGTTAATGTTTTCAAAAATAAGGAATAAATCCAGAAAATTAAAGGATAAATCCCAGAAATTATGGAAAAATCCAGAAAAATAAGGAAATTCCTTAAATATTTTCTGAAAAATGTTAATATTTTCAAAAATAAGGAATAAATCCAGAAAATTAAAGGATAAATCCCAGAAATTATGGAAAAATCCAGAAAAATAAGGAAATTCCTTAAATATTTTCTGAAAAATGTTAATATTTTCAGAAATAAGGAATAAATCCAGAAAATTAAAGGATAAATCCAAGAAATTAGGGAAAAATCCAGAAAAATAGAATCCCTTAAATATTTTCTGAAAAATGTTAATGTTTTCAGAAATAAGGAATAAATCCAGAAAATTAAAGGATAAATCCCAGAAATGAGGGGGAAAATCGAGAATTTCAGGGAAAAATCCAGAAAAATAAGGATAAATCCCAGAAATTAAAGGAAAAATCCCAAAGTTAAGGGAAAAATTCCTGAAAATTAAGATAATTCCTGGATAAAAGGAATAAAAGTAAATCGTTATAAATGTGTAGGTCGCTCCATACTTTACGCAAAAACGATACCCTGTAAGGGAACAAATGAACATAACTTTTACGAAACCTAATCAATGTTTCCCAAAAGTTGGGGGGCAAATGATAGGGATAAATAAATTATGATAGTATAATTAAATACTGCATTAATTGTACAAGGTGTGGGCTGCTAGGCCCAATAAGAAGATGTATGACATTCAGACCAGAAAGGTTAACATGCTGATCAGGCCTGATGGACCAGATCAGGCCTGATGGAACAAAGAAGGCCCAAAAACCCTGATTATTAATTAATTTCGTAATTAATTAATAAGAGAAAAATCAGCTATTGAGAAGAGTCCCGATAAGGATATAAAATCCTTACAGATTAGCCTCAAGGGGACCTAAAAGGATAAGGAATCAGTTTCCTACTATCTAGGACTCCAAAGTCCATTCTAATTATGAGACTTGCCCACCAAGTCTCCTATACCAAGTCCAATTCAAGGACTCCCAACATCTATATAAGGGGCCTCACCCCACAAATCAGAACTACATTTTTTGACTTGATCCTTGGCAATCAGCAAGGTACGTAGGCATCTTGTTAAGGCAGATTGAGTCACGAAACACAAGAGCAGTCAAATCGAGCCTCGAAACTCACGTTCCTTAGTACAAAATACAGCAATTATATATATTAGTTTTTAATCCATAACACAAGTTAAGGCTATTACCTTAAGGTCGGGGAAAGTTGCTGATGCTGAAAAGGCAAAAGAAGGAGAAGCTGAAGTTGAAGATAAAGAAGTTAAGAAAAAGGAGAAAGTGGCGGAACCAAGGAAGACTACTATTGAACACACTCTGCCTGAGGGTAATACAGGGGAGAAACAGCTCTATCCTCCACCACCTTTCCCTAAGAGATTGCAACAACAAAAGCTGGATAAGCAGTTTGGTAAGTTTCTGGAGGTGTTCAAGAAACTTCACATCAATATACCTTTCGCTGAGAATCTGGAGCAAATTCCTAGTTATGCAAAGTTTATGAAGAGTATTCTTTAAAGGAAGGTGAAACTGGATGACCTTGAGACCGTTGCTCTAACGGAAGAATGCAGTGCTGTGCTGCAGCAAAAGTTAGCCCCAAAGCTTAAAGATCCAGGTAGCTTCACCATTCCTTGCACCATTGGCAAGTTGTCTTTTGACAAATGCCTTTGTGATTTGGGAGCAAGAATCAATCTGATACCGTTGTCGATCTTTAAAAAGTTGGATTTTCCTGATCCAAAGCCCACCTACATGTCTCTATAATTGGCTGATCGTTCTATTACTTACCCAAGAGGCATAGTGGAGGATGTGCTAGTCAAGGTGGATAAGCTCTTCTTTCCTACAGACTTTGTTATTCTGGATTTTGAGGAAGATAAGAAGATTCCCATAATATTGGGAAGACCTTTCTTGGCTACTGGCCGTACCTTGATAGATGTGCAGAAAGGTGAACTTACAATGAGGGTGCAGGATCAGGATGTGACCTTCAATGTATTCAAAGCAATAAAATTCCCTACAGAAGATGAGGAGTGCTTAAAAGTGGATTTGATTGATTCTGCGGTTACTTCAGAACTCGATCATATGCTAATGACTAATGCAAGGGCCTTAGTTGGGGATTTTGACAGTGATGATGAGGATGGCAATGAGCAATTACAATATCTTAATGCTTCTGCCTGGAGGCGAAAGCTGGACATGCCGTTTGAATCTCTTGGTACTTTTGACTTCAAAAATGCTGAAGGAAAGCACAAACCATCAATTGAGGAAGCACCCACCTTGGAGCTTAAGCCATTGCCTGAACACTTGAGGTATGCTTTTTTAGGTGATGCATCTACATTACCTGTTATTATTGCATCTGACCTTTCAGGTAGTGAGGAGGACAACCTCTTAAGGATTTTGAGAGAATTCAAATCGGCTATTGGATGGACCATAGCAGACATCAAGGGGATCATCCCTTCATATTGTCTACATAAGATTCTGCTCGAGGTGGGTAGTAAGCCAACTGTTGAGCAACAGCGCAGACTTAATCCTATCATGAAAGAGGTGGTGAAGAAAGAAATTTTGAAGTGGCTGGATGCAGGAATCATTTATCCTATCTCTGACAGTTCTTGGGTGAGCCACATGCAATGTGTGCCTAAGAAAAGAGGTATTACTGTGGTAGCAAATGAGAAGAACGAGCTCATCCCCACTCGAACAGTAACAGGATGGAGAGTATGCATGCACTACCGAAAGTTGAACCAGGCCACGAGGAAGGATCACTTCCCTCTTCCGTTTATTGATCAGATGCTTGACAGGTTCGCTGGTCATGAGTATTATTGTCTTCTGGATGTCTACTCGGGGTATAATCAGATTTGTATTGCACCAGAGGATCAAGAAAAGACTACCTTCACTTGTCCATTTGGCACGTTTGCTTTTCGCAGAGTTTCATTTGGGTTATGTGGCGCACCGGCCACTTTTTGGAGATGTATGATGGCTATATTCTCTGACATGATTGGAAATAATGTCGAGGTGTTCATGGACGACTTCTCCGTCTTTGGACATTCGTATGATGAATGTTTGAATAATCTTCGTGCCGTGCTCAAAAGGTGTGTAGAAACTAATTTGGTGCTCAATTGGGAAATTTGTCATTTTATGGTCCGTGAAGGCATTATTCTTGGGCATAAGGTCTCTAGCAAGGATCTTGAGGTGGACAAAGCCAAGGTGGGAGTCATTGAAAATCTTCCACCACTTATTTCTGTGAAAGGAATCCGTAGTTTTCTTGGTCATGCGGGTTTTTATCGGCGTTTCATCAAGGACTTTTCGAAGATATCTAAGCCGATGTGCAACTTGCTTGAAAATGATGTGTCTTTCAACTTGCTTGATAAGTGGCATTTTATACGACTTAGAACGTCTTATAATAGCTTAAATTGGTGTCTTGAAATCAAGTATTTTGTGTATTTGATGCGTTTTTCTAGTGTTTGTGCATTTCAGGGTATTAGTTGCATTTCGGGGGAGAATTCATCAATAATAGGCCTTGGCATGTGTTTAGCATTGCAAGTGGGAAGAGAGGAGCAAATTACAGCGAAGAAACGGAGCAAACAGACCATTTTTCCAAAAGGGGTCTGAGCGCCCGCTCAGCTATGCTAAGCGGCCGCGCAAGGTCGTAATTTCAGATTTAATATTTTAGACTTCTAATTCTGTTTGGCTTCCAACTTCTGAGTAATCTGGGTTTTATGGGACTCCTATATAAGTAGATTTCAGAGACGTTTCACGTGTGTTGGATCGTTGTATTAATCAAGGAGCGAAGGAGATAAGGAAGAAGACCGTTTTAGCACATCGCAACGAAGAGGAAGCATGTTTTTTTGTGATTCTTTATTTCGTTGTAACGTTGGATGCTAGTTTTCTTTGCTTTGGACCTATTTACTCTTGTGAAGTACTCTGGTTTAATATAATTAGTTTAGTTATTATTCTTTTGCGTTTATTTATCATGTTTTTATATGAACCCATGATGACGATGAGTGCTAACATGGGCTAATCGTGATCATGGGGTCGTAACGGATTTACTATGTACTTCTTTAGTTAGTTGTTTAATATCTTAGTGTGTGATGATTGTATGATATCTAGTATTGGTTGTGCGTATTCGTCTTATGTGCATCGTGAACATATAAGATAAGGTGTTAATCTCTTGTGAAGTGACGGTGGATCTCGAGATTTAGAACTTGCCATGCTAGCATAGGTTCATGTACGAGTCTGCATGATTAGTGGGTAACTCTAAACGTTTTATTCGCCCTGTGTAATCAAAAGGAATAACTTGTTCTTAAATCATTATGTTGTCAATTTCTGTAGACATATAAGGACTCAACATAATTGATGCGTATTCAACTTCTATCTTAATTGTGGATGTTTGATAGAATGGTATTAGTACAATGAAAGTTCGCTTTTGTCAGTTTTGTGTTATTCGATTAATATCATCGTTGTTGCATGCTAAGGGTAATAACAATGACTACTGAAGGAAGTAGTAATGAAGTTGTGATCTCATGAGTGTTTTAATATTATTAATTCTAAGTGTTAATTAAGTGTTTAATTCTAGTAGTTAATTATAGTTCATAATTAGTTAATCAAATCTAAGTGTTATAGTCTTAACATTGAGAAGTAATCATACATTGGAGAGTGAGTTTAATTGAACATAATTAGTCTGAGTTTCTGTGGGAACGAATCTGATTTATATCTTATACTACTTGTGAACGCATATACTTTCGTGAATATTAGCGCGTGTTTTCGCCTTAATAGTACGGTACCTTATCAGCAGTATCAGAGTGAGAGAGAGGAGAGGCAGAGATGGCAGGATCAATGCTGAAAGATCCTTGGATTATTTGAGACTCAGGAGTATGGACCGGTCTAAGCACTCCAGCCAGATTATATATTGAGGAAGAGACTCTGTCAGATACATAGGGCAGGGTCCTAGGAGATTGCCGATTTGAGGTGGGAGGAGATTCGCACCTATGCCGTTTACCGTAGAGCGATGAGACTGACTGAGGCCGTGCTATAGGCGCTACAACAGGAGTTAGGCTGAGTGCCACCCGGATTTTGATTCTAGCTGACAACAAGATATTGTACCATGTGTATTATATGTAGATAGATGCAACGTAGTAGAGTATGACTGGTTTGTATGTGTGTAGCCGCTAGTTTTGACTGGTAGTAGTAGCAGGATGACTGATCTGATATGGACTCTTTTTGTATGAAGCATTGACACCTGTAGCTGGTGTCATATCTATATATAAAAAATGAACATTTTCCCGCTTTCTTTTATTTTCCAGTCTTTTAAGCATTTACATTTATTTTACTATTTTACCGTTGTATATTTTAAAATGTAGTTTTTATTTACAACCGTGTTGTACCATTTATTTTTCCAAAATTTTCAATTATTTCTAAACGATTTACTTTTACATTAAGCTATTTTTAATTTCTTGTTTTAGATATTTTGTAAATTGTTTTCTTTCCAATATCAACTATTTAAATTTCATTTTAATACCATATAAAAATGTTTCTTTATTCATATCACCTATTTAATAAACTGTTATTAAAAGAACCAATTGTTTTATTATCAGAACTATGGCACCAAAAAGGAAAACACGAACCATGCCGTCTAATGGCAATACCGAGGGTCAGAAGAACAATAATGAAATGGACCAAATGTTCCACCTTATGCAACAACAGATGATGATGATGCAGCAGCAGATGCAGCAACAACAGCAGCAATTTCAGCAACAAATGTTAAAACAGGCAGTTCGACCAGAACAACAAGCACCACCAGCAGCACCAGTAGTTACTTTCAAGCAGTTTCAGTTGGTGAAGCCTCCGGAATTCGAAGGGTCAGCGGATCCTACTAAGGCAAGAGCTTGGTTAAAAGAAATGGAGAAGGCCTTTGCGTTGGTTAAAGCTGAGGAAGACCAAAAGATGAATTTTGCTAGTTATTTCTTGAAGGGAGAGGCAAACTACTGCTGGAAATCTAAGAAAGCACTGGAAGGTGAAGGTGTAGTGAATTGGGATAGATTTACTGAACTTTTTCTGGAAAAGTATTATCCTCGTTACATGAAGAATCAAATGGAAATCAAGTTCTTAGAATTGAAGCAGAGAAATTTGTCGGACACGGATTTTGAAGCCAAGTTCACTGAATTGGCTAGGTTTGTTCCTGAGCAGGTAGATACTGATGAAAAGCGAGCCAAGAGTTTTCAGCAGGGATTAAATCCATGGATCCGTAACCGGGTAGCAGTGTTCGAGCTAACAACTTATAAAACCGTAGTTCAGAAGGCCATGATTATCGAGGGAGAAAGTGAAGCGTCTTAAAAGGAAAAGGGACCAGGAAGTTTTCAGAACCACTCCAATAGAAGGCCTGGGTTCCAAGCCTGGGGAAATGTGAATCTCAGAAGAACAGAGCAGGGTAACCAGAGGACGGGTAACCAACTCCCAGCCCCAAATCAATAGAGACTTATCCGACTGCCTATACCTGATTACAGAACATGTGGGAAGAAACATACTGGGATTTGTAACAAGCCAAACATCACATGCTTCAAGTGCTAGCAGAACGGACATTACTCTGGAGAATATCCGATAGGGCAGGCAAAAGTCACTTGTTTCCAATATGAAAGAAAATGACACATCGCCAAGGATTTTAGAGGAGCAGCAATGGCCACCAGCATTCCAAGGCTTTTAGCATTACCTCCGTCACCACAACAGAATCAGCCCAGGGCAAGGACTTTTAACATGTCAATGGAAGAAGCTGTGCAGAGTCCGAATATGGTTGCAGGTATGCTTCCTGTGAATTCTGTAAATGCTCAAGTACTGATTGAGTCTGGAGCTACGAGGTCTTTTATTTCTGAAGAATTTATTCCTAAGCTATATTGTGAGATTCAATCGGTTAGACGAGACATTAATTATAAAGTTAGCAAACGATGATCAGATTGCGGTAGATCGAGTGTGTCCAGGTTGTGATATTGAAATAGCGGGACATCATTTCTCAGTTGACTTGATAACTTTCAAGTTAGAAGAATTTGATGTTATTTTAGGATTGGTTAGCCAATAATAATGCTCAGATCGATTGCGTAAATAAGAAAGTGAATTTACGAACCGAGGAAAATGCAACAGTAACGTTTAAAGGCAAAAAACAAAAGCATAGATTTTTAACGATGATGCAAATGAAACGATTATTGCGTCAAAGATGTCAAGCTTATTTAGCCTATGTATCGATTTAGCACTAGGAACTGAACCAATTTCAAATCCTCTGTATCGAATGGCGCCTGTTGAAATGAAAGAGTTAGCAAAGCAATTACAGGATGAAAGGACATCTTCGATATATTATTTATTTTTGTATTTGTATGATTAAACATAAAATTAAGAACATGTAGATCCTCTCCATTAGGACATGAATTTAATTGATCCAAATCAGAGTCAAAAAGTCAAACTAGCAAAATCATGTCTTTTAATCAGATAAAAGAGATATTTCATTTTTATAAAATATCAAAACTATATCTTTATAAAATATATCTCTAAGGCAATATGATCAAAGAAGAAACATCAAGATATGATATTTCTTAGATCTGTGTTGCAACAGGAATATAGCAACAAGCTCGAATAAGGAATATTGCAGAAATATTCTTTAGAGGTCTCGTGCTATATCAAAAATATTTAACTCTTCACTCCAAAATATATCTCTACATATATTAAAAGAGTTTTTATTCAAATATTATTAATATTCAAGGTTGTAATATTAATATCCAGTTCTGCAACTCATTTATGAATACTTACAGAAATTTTCTCCCGTTTCGTAAAATCAACATTTCTCGGAGAAAATTAATCAAAAATACTCAAACACATTTCCTATCATCCAAATATATTTTATATATTAGGAAATATATTTTATCTATTTATACAATTCAAAAGTTTGGTCAAAAGATCCATCTCCTTTATTTGAAGACCAATGATATTTTTATTCGGAAGAAAGGTTGACAAAACAGTTTCATTTTTAGATAAAATACTTCCACATGCTAGAATGACTTGAAATTTGGTATGGATCATTTAAATGATATTTTCTAATTATAGTAAAAATTTCGTAGCATCTAAAGAATTTTTGTCCTGGCACAAAAATCGAGGCTGTTGGTCCCACAGTTGACCACGTTTGACCTAGTTACCATTGACTAAAGTTGACCAAAACTTGCAGTGGTCATAATTAATGATGCTTAATCCTTAATTAAAGTAATTAAAGAATGATTAAAATAAAAGGAAAATATATATATTTAATATATATATCAGCTGAGATTTGAATTAATACTAGCTTTTTCTTCCTTCCCACTTTCAAAGAAACACAACCTACTTGCCATGTCATCAATCCATGTGATACACTCCATCCACCATTCATTCCTTCTCAAATCTCAACCATTCAATCCACCCAACTCCTCCTATAAATAAACCCCCACCCCAACCCATTTTCTTTAAGCTAAAGAGCCAAAAAGTTGCTGGGATTTTCTCAAGAAGTGCTTCTCTTCATCTCTTTCAAATTCTATACACACACTTCTTCTCAAAAACCTTCTCTCTCTTCTATATACTTACATATATACAAGGTTTTTGAAACCCAAGCTTAGCTTCACCCAACCAAGCTTTATCCCAACAAGTGAGCTCATCCACTACCACTTCCCGGCCTCCCAAAGGGCTGCCCAAGTTCGACCAAAGTGCCAAAATCCGGCCAAACCTCCGGCGAACTTTTCCGACCGTTTTTTAAAAGTGGTTAGTTTTAGCTTCTTATTTGAGTTCTTTGTATTTAAGCTTTGTACTTAACTTTTCTACTTCATCTTAAGATCTAATACAAGTTCTCTTATAAAGGAAGTTCTCGGGGAGAACTTAGATTCGAACTCGGAATTCGAATAAGTACTTGATCTTCATAAAAATCATTCCAACGAGAAGATCTAAAAGAAAAACTACTATATCCCAAGGGGAGATTATCTTTGACACAAGTACGAGTTAGCCAATTATTTGTTGTACTTTAATTGGATCTTGGCTAACACTCATTCGTGCTCATAAAATAATTACGAAGTTTAAGTGTAATCCCTTTTAGCATCTTTAGTGCTATCCGGGGTATTATTACTTGTCTCATATAAACACTTCGTAATTTGTCAAATCTTAAAATGGATTGTACGAGTTAGATAATTACTTAACGCTATTTAATTGGATCTTGTCTAACTAATAACGTACATATAAAATATTATGAAGTAAAAGTGTAATCCCTTCTAACATCTTTAGTGTTCCGGGGGATTATAGCTTGTTTTATATAAACTACTTCGTAATCATCTGTTATTTAAAGACGAATCAAATCCACTAGTTAGCCAATTATTTTCACGCTCTTTAATTGGATCTTGGCTAGCACATATCGTGTATATAAACAATTACGAGACATATCGTATAAGCCCCTTCTAACATCTTTCAGTGTTCCGTGGGGTTATTATTCGATATATATAAACTACTCGTAATTATTCGTCTAAACTTCAAAAGCACGATCTTACGCCAATTACTTGCACTTCTATTATTTGGATCTTGGCTAAGAATCATAAAACTTATACAAGTGCTTGAAGTTAAAAGTATACTTTGACCACAGAAGTGTCAAAACATAAGTATACTAAAATCCTTAAGCCTACGAGCGTAGAGGATAAGTTACAATTCCGAGATTGTAACTAAAGTATTCTTCGATTTATAAATACGTAATCGAAAGATGAAGAATACTAAAGAACTCATAAGCCATAAGTGCTTAACATAAAAAGGGACTTCTCATTTTACTCCACAACTTTATTAAATCTATAAAGGAGTAATTATAAATATACTTGACCATCTTGTATTATTCTTAAGTCAAGTATTATTATTTAGTTTTAATATTCTTAATGGAATATTATACTACTTGTAGGCTAGTACAGTAACATACTAGTTCAAACCATCTTTTCTATACTTGGTCTGTTTCGTGGATTGTCATATTAGTTTTGTAGTGAGGTGAAGTGACGTGAGGTGATTCTCGTTCTAAGACCCAAGTCCTAGACGTACTAACGGGGAGTTAGTAGTCTTCGCACCGTGAAGAAGAGGAAAGACCCAAGACCGGATCACTAAGATCCAAGACCGACAAAAGCTAAGGAAGCCAAGTCCACACAAAGGCTCTACAACAACTTTGAAGAAATAGCGGGGAGTTATTGTCTAAGATAAGTTGTGTAGGTAATACATTTATTTTGAGGTGGTGACCCTTGTGTTACGCACCAAGATAAATACTTGTAAAGGGTGTAAAGGCTTCTCAGCCTACTAATGGAGCGAGTTTATTATAAGGGAAAATCCCGAGTCCGGGAGAGGAGCTCGGGGACTGGAGTAGGGGTGAGCGAATCTATTAGAGGTTGCGCCATCGCGAACCAGGATAAAATCACCGTGTGGTATTTTCTTTCCTTGCACTTTATCTTCCGCATATATAAACTGCATAACCACTAGGTAAAGTTTTAAAAAGGGATTAAATATTTTTAAAATGCCACAATAATTTTTAAATTGGTAATTAAGCTATTCAACCCCCCTTCTAGCTTAAAATAGCCCTCTTACTGGACCTTACACAGGATCTTCTTGACAAAGGAATCATAAGGCCCAATGTATCCCCATGGGGTGAACTAGTATTGTTCTTAAAGAAAAAGGACGGTAGCATGCGACTATATATCGATTATCGTGAGCTGAACAAGTTAACTATCAAGAACAAATACCCTTTGCCCCGAATTGATGACTTATTTGATCAATTGAAAGGAGATGCATTGTTTTCGAAAATTGATTTAAGATTGAGTTATCAACAATTGATGATCAAGGCGGAAGATATTCCAAAGAATGCGTTCCGAATGAGATATGGACACTACAAATTTTTTTGATGGAGTTTGGACTAACCAATGCACCAGCAGCATTTATGGATTTGATGAATCGAGTATTCAAGAAGTACCTCGATAAGCTTATCATTGTATTCATTGATGACATCTTGATCTACTCGAAGACTGAAGAAGAACATGCAGAGCACCTGAGAATGACATTGGAAACATTGAGGAAGGAACAACTCTATGCGAAGTTTTCAAAATGTGAATTTTGGTTAAAAGAAGTGCAATTTCTAGGTCACATCATCAGTGTTGAAGTAATTCAAGTCGATCCAGCAAAGATTGAAGCTATTTTAAACTGGGAAAGACGAAAGACTCCGACGGAAGTCAGAAGTTTCTTGGGATTAGCAGGTTATTACAGAAGATTTGTTAAAGATTTTGCAAAGATAGCCACACCATTGACCAAGTTGACCCGGAAGAATGAAAAGTTCGAATGTAATGAGAAATGCGAAGAGAGTTTTCAAGAATTGAAGAATCGGTTGGTAACCGCACCTGTACTTGTTTTACCTAATGATCAAGGGGACTTTGTCATTTACAGCGATGCTTCTTATCGAGGACATGGATGTGTTTTGATGCAACATGACAACATAATCGCATACGCTTCTAGACAACTAAAGCCTCATAAGGAGAAGTATCTGACACATGATCTGGAACTAGCAACAATTGTACTCGCACTGAAACTTTGGAGACATTACCTTTACGGAGAAAGATGTGAAATTTACACGGATCATAAAAGCTTGAAGAACATTTTCATGCAGAAAGAACTCAACATGAGACAACGATGTTGGCTAGAACTAATCAAACATTACGACGTATCAATCAATTATCATCCAGGCAAAGCGAATGTTGTAGCAGATGCATTGAACCAAAATGAAAGATTGAACCTGTTAACATCTTCGGAGGACTTGATCAAAGAATTTGATAAATTGGAAATTGAAGTTCGTGTTCCAGAAAGCTCCACTGAAATGATGTATGTAATGACTTTTTAACCAGAATTATTGGAAAAGATAAGAAGATGTCAAGAGGACATAATGAATCACGAAATCGACAATTTTTCAGGAGAGGAAATTACCAGCCAAAAAGATGACGAGGGAATTTTTCGAGTTGCTTCGAGAATCTGGATACCTAATGTACTGGAATTGAAAGCGGAATTTTTGCAAGGCCCTCACAGCTCAAGATATTCAATTCATCCTGGAAGTATCAAGATGTATAGAGATTTGAAGGAAAACTTTTGGTGGCCGGACATGAAGAAAGAGATAGCGGAATGGGTCAGTAAGTGTTACACGTGCCAACGAGTCAAAGCTGAACATCAATGCCCGAGCGGATTACTACAACCACTAGATATTCCAGAATGGAAATGGGAGCACTTAGCTATGGATTTCGTAGTAGGACTACCAAGAACTAGAGCAAATCACGATCTAATTTGGGTTATTATTGACAGCTTAACGAAGTTAGCACATTTCCTTCCAATTAATGAAAGGTTTTTGCTTGACAAGTTAGTACATTTATATCTCAAGGAAATTGTGATGCGTCATGGAGTACCTATGTCCATTATATCAGATCGAGATCCCCGTTTTAATTCGAGATTTTGGAGACAATTCCAGGAATGTCTAGGAACCAAGCTAAACATGAGCACTTCTTATCATCCACAAACAAATGGGCAAAGTGAAAGGACTATTCAGACAATTAAAGATATGTTACGTGTATATGCGATAGATTTCGAAGGCAGATGGGATGAACATTTACCACTAATGGAATTTTCTTACAACAAAAGCTACCATGCAAGCATCGGAATGCCACCTTATCAAGCCTTATATGGAAGAAAATGCAGATCACCTACATGTTGGGACGAAGTTGGAGAGCACAAAATTCTAGGTCCAAAACTGATTCAGCGGACCAAGGAAAAAGTAGAACTCATTCGAAAGCGACTCGAAGCAGCACAAAATCGATAACGTAAATATGTAGATCCAACCAGAAGGAATGTGGACTATCAAGAAGGAGAGCATGTATTGCTAAAGATATCACCATGGAAGGGATTGACTAGGTTTGGAAACAAAAGAAAGCTAAAGCCCCGATACGTCGGTCCATTTGAAATTTTAAAGAGAGTTGGAAAAGTTGCATACGAGTTAGCCTTACCGCCCCATATGCAGCATATTCATAATGTATTTCATATGTCAATGCTTAAGAAGTATAACCCTGATACAAGGCATGTAATAGAGTATGATCCGATAGAACTTTAGGCAGATTTATCGTATATAGAACAGCCGGTAAGAATTTTAGATCGGCAAGAGAGAGTAATAAGAAATAAGTATGTACCATTAGTGAGAGTGTTGTGGAAAAATTCCGCAGTTTAAGAATCAACCTGGGAGCTTGAGAGTGATATGTTAGAAGAGTACCCTCAGTTATTTTCATAGCATGATTCTGATGACAGAATCCTATTAAGGGGGGGAGAATGTAACGACCGAGAAAATTACGCTTGTATTATATTCTTAATAAAGATAATTTATATGTATATTATTATATGATTAAGTGTGTTGAGTTATGAAATCCTAATCGCTGTGTGCTACGTGTTGTCTGTTTTGATCAGAATGTGTTTCGAGTATTTATTGAGTGTTTTATTATAAGTTATAGGTTTTATATCAAAATTCGTACAGCTCAAACAGTGTTTTAAAAGCCCATATTTCAACAAAATCATTGGCCCTATTTTGCCAAGTATGACCTATACCACATCGATATTCTGAACATCTAGACGTTTTACAAATTTACCTCTTTCGCGAAAAACGAATTTTTCGGACCCCTTCGGGTGTCAAAACCCCCACAAAAATCACATTTTTATTTTTATATGATCATGAAATTATCAAACATCATTTTTCTTTACATTTTTGTATTATTTACAATTTTTGGGAATTTTTGGCATATATTTTGTATTTATTGGATATTTAAAAATTCATAATTAATACCCAAAAATTATAAAAATCGGGGCCAAATATTTTTATTAGATGTGTAATTGGACCCTTAATTTTATTTAGGGGGTATTATTTTGGTAAATATAAATAGCCGATTTACTGTTAATTAATTAGTTAATTAATCATAAAAAATCAGAAAATTGAAGAAAATCCCCAAATTTCTGAAATTAGGGTTTGGGGTTCTTGGAATCAAACCGTTTTGAACGTGATTCTGTGCACCTATTTGATCATGTAAGTAGTCGATTCGAAGCTTATTAATCATAGTTCATGATTCTATAATCGTTTTTGTTATTTGATTAATCGATTTTTGAATTGTAATTTCGGGTTTTAGTTTCGAATTCGGGTTATATGATTCGTTGATTGTTAGATGTTTTGACGGTTGCGAACGTGTAGATCGTTAAGTTTAGAGTCGAACCATACCGGTTTCGTAGGATTTGATCTCGGTTTTGTGCTCGCTGGAGACGGCGACGACAGCTACGAGGGGAGGCAGGGGAAGGAGGAGACGTGGCCAGGATGATGTCGTGGACTGAAATTGCGAATGAACCAGGACCAAAACCCTGTGTTTTGGTTGATTCTGCTCGCCGGAAAAACCCACCGGTAACAACGCCGGTGGGCTGTTCTTCGTCGACCCGGGATCGACCCGGTTTCGACCCGTTGTTCGACCTGGTTTCGATCCAAAAGTCCCCAATCCCTTTCCCTATTTTCGGTTTCCGAATTTTAATTATTTAATTTATTTTTATAAAATCAGAAAATTAGTTTTAATAATTCTAAAAAATAATTAAAAAATCAGATTTAAAATCTGAATAATTTTATAAATAATTTCTAAATTATTTTATTAATTTAGAAATTCAAAATAATTAAATATTTAATTAATTAATTATTTATCTTATTATTTATTTTAATTATCTATTATTTAATAATTAAGTAATTATTTAATAAATAAGATTAAATAATTAGATCGAATAATTCGATTAATAATTCGATAATTAGACAATAAATACGAGTAACTCGTAGTTATACGAGTAGTGTTTCGAGAATGTGAGAATAGGTGTTCGAACGTTGGTTCATTTGTTTATGCGTATCGAACAATTAGTTACAAATAGTCGATTTAACCAAATAATGTGTAATTAAATTGTAATTAATTGTAATTAATTCTAAAAATTAGGAAATAATTATTTTAAAATACAATTATTCTTAATTAATTATTAAAAAATATAATTAAGGCTTAATTAATTATGATTAATTAATTATAATTGAATTATAATTAATTAAATCTTATTTATTGCGTAGTAATTAAACCGTTAGTCCGATTTAAGCGAAACGAAGACCCTTAGACTCAAAAAATGACCCGATTACATTACAAATAATAGTAAATCATAATTTCTTTCGGAAGCGAGTCGGCTTATGATAATTAATTGTTTATAGACCCTATTGGTGATAGAATCGAGTCTAATAAATCCCGAAAAATTAGGAATCGAACC
The DNA here is from genome assembly GCF_009905375.1 of Apium graveolens. Lineage (NCBI taxonomy): Eukaryota > Viridiplantae > Streptophyta > Magnoliopsida > Apiales > Apiaceae > Apium > Apium graveolens. The sequence continues at coordinate 68,696,274 of NC_133647.1, forward strand.
AGATAGTGTTAGGTAATGCGAGTATAAGTCTAATATTGAATCTAAAATAATTATAAGATTAAAATTAAATATGTGCCTTATGTGATATGTGCTTTACGTGATTATGTGAACCTTATGTGTTATTTAATTATATGCGAGTTGGATAGAATCGTATGGGTAGACGATTAGGACTTCGTAGTATCAATATGAGATATGCGTATGAAGTAAGTCATCTAAACGAATATCTTTTCGTGATAGCTTCAGTACCAACAAGGCGAATCAAGCAAGAGACAGAAGGCAGTGAATCATACGAGGTGAAGTACGCACCAAGCAAGTTTTTCCCCCATTCTAAGTTCAGAATAGTGAATTACATCCAACTTTTGACATCAATTACACCTTGATAATTTTTGTTCACATATACTGATACACAATTATCGATTCTTTGTTTCTTTTTCATTTCGATTATTGATTTCCCTAAATCATTAAATCCTCTATTCATATTACAATACTTATACCCTTACTTACATATACTCTGATATATCCTGATGTTGGGATATATCGAAAGCATACCGATTGTTCCGGATGCTAAGCTATGGATTGGATGGTTACAATACGGGTATTAACCGGACCCTTGATTATTAGGCCATAGTTGCCTGGGTACCCCATATGTCGGTTGGGTCTATGCAGTTGGGTATAGATCTGCACTATATCCTGACTGATTAGTAGGTTATAGTGCATATGTTGGTTCTTCTTTCTAGTCTCGTTCATTTGGCACTCGCCAGTAATGGCAATTTATTATTTCTTACAGAAACAGATGGTTGTTCAAACCAGCAGATTACCGGTTCATTTATTCTTCTCTCTTTACACTATATATATTGTTGCAGGCTTGTTGAGCAATTTTGGCTCACCCCTTTTATTGTTGTTCACCTTGTTTTCCAGTTAAGGTTGAGAATAAAACCCATCAGAACCCGAGTTGCCAGAGCAGGTGTAGCAGGATAAGTAATAATTATAGTTTGAATAAAAGATGTTTAGTTTAAAATGTGAATGTAATAATGTTTTGTAATAAAGAGAGTTCTTAAGACAGGTTGTTTAGACTGGTTTGTAATAAAGTTGGTTTGTTGTTCTTGTTTCCAATCCTTAACCTTAAAAAGATCCTGAGTAGTATTAGTTCGGGGTAATTATTTATTCATATTATGCTTGTACAGGTTTAGTGAGTAGTTAGTGTTAATAATGCCTCAAATTTATACCCTGGATTTGGAGGGTGTTATAATGAGGCCATTCTGCTCTCATACAAGAAGGTGTTGAAGAGTAACAAGAGAAGATTACAGATGAAGCAGATGGTAATATGGATGCATGGTCGTCAAAATACTTCACAGTGACCATGGAGGAGGCATAGGCTAAATTTCAAGAGGAGTATGTCACTATTATGGGAAGAAATGCCAAAGTCCTCACTCCTCAAGAGGTTTATGATGCTATAACTGAAGTGTACAAAGTTCAATTTAAGGCCTTTCATCATATTAAAAGAGCTGTGGAAAACACTCTAGACAAGCATTAAATTGAAGTCAAGAAAATTGTAACTGATAGTATTGATGAATTAATGCCTACTTTCTCAGATATGAAGTCAAAGTTCAATAAGCTTTCAATGAGCTTCAAGCTCTTTCTATTGCACCAGTTGAAGAAAGTGTTACAAAACTGAGAGAATCTTTCATAGCCTTGCATGAGGTGATCCAAAAGCAAATAACTCAGAATAATGACTCCAAGATCAAGCTGGATCTATTGTACAAGGATAGATATGAACCATCAGCTTTGGTAATGGAGGAGATCAAGAATGTTATTCAGATGACTTTTGGCACTTTATCTGCATCAAGTTCATAACCTATACCTTTCACCTCAATCAACCTTCAAATCTAAAATCTACAAACACAGGTCTCTAATCTCCAAACCTTAAATGACTCTCTATCTGCTCAAGTCTCTGAACTTACTTCTCTTGTACAAAACCAGCAAAATGATATAAAGTCCTTAATAGACTCCTACAAATATCTACAGATGCAGAATTCAATATCTTTGGGAGCTATTATGGGAGCTTTGAAGATACCCCCTCAGGAAACACCTCAAGCTGTAAGGACCCAAATCTCTCTACCTACACCTATTGTGTCTGCTATCAAGACTAGGGGGGAAAAGTCTCAGCTAAAATCAATCCAAGCTACAATTCAAAATAAAGATGACGTTGGTTTTGAAAGACTCAAGATGGCTGCAGAAGGACCTTATCTTGACAGAGAATTTGATGAACTTCTAGAAGCACTGAGAATCTCTCTAAAGTTCAACCACTTTACCTACAAGAAGGCTATGGATAGAAACATTAATATCCTAAGGGTGGTGATGGTGACTTTTCAAGGATTCGAAGAGAAGAGAATAGTTACAAATATAAATGACTCAGGTGTGGAAAAGTGTATGCAGGTGTAATAACTCGAATTTTTGAGACCTTATAAAAGGTTTAATGAATAGTAACCCTGACAGACGAGAAAAACTTTTGAGCCCACACTATGTAGTGCATGAGAAAATGAGTTTCAGAGTCGATATTACGACTATACGTACCAAATGAGTGTATGTAAACGCTATTTGTTTTCGAAGAAAACGAACTTTGAAAAACGACCGTATTTACGACTTATCGAGGATTACGGAAATCAAAATATAATTACTATATTAAAATCCTACAGATTTATATTCAAGTAGTATAAATAAAAATATAAGGAATAAATACGAAAGGAATTACTTCGCAAACAAATTACGAGTAAGTATTGCGGAGATCGTTTAAATAACTGAGCGAACGCGTAAATGATTAAATAAACGTAACGCACTAACTAAACCATGGTAAGGAAGTAACCATGGTTACTTCATCAAATAGTGAGCTAACCATAGGATGATCAAGCTAGCTAGCAAAATAGTGTGCTAAGGAAGCTAACCTTGTAGTTTAGCTTGTAACCTAGTAAGCTACAAAGATTTGTCCCTAAGATATGCAACCAAGAATCAACCTAGAATTCTATACTAGGAGAATAAAATAAATTTTGAAAGATATCACCTCATATTCCTAGAAGCAACCAAGAGGAATATAAATACCCCCCATCACTTTGTTCCATTCGACCATATTGAAGAAAAAGGGGAAATCCAATTCAAAAACTCCAAGTTCTAGCTCTTGTAAAATCACCCAATTAATTCTCAAGACTCCTAGAAACTAAACTAAGGTAAGAAAATTCTTTCATCTCTTTTTATCAAGGTTTGATGGGTAAAATAAATTCAAGAAACTCACTAGTGAATAGTGTGAATAGTAACCTCTCTTTGGTTTCTTGATTTCAATGGTGGTTTTAGGTTCTAAAAATCATACCAAGCACTTCCAAGCCTCCACCATCCTCAAGAACACATCTCAAGTTTAAGGAAAGGTAAAAATCTTTGGCCCAACTTTATTTAAGATTCATATTTAAGATCCATGTAGTATGTGGTAGTAAACCTAGTATAATGGGTGTTATTGATGAAATCTTGATGATTAAGTTAAGTAGATTTAAGGTTGGTTGTTGTTGCCTCAAGAACATGATGTTCTTGAGAGGAGTTTGTGTGTTAATGATGATATGATGATTTTTGGTGGTTGGGTAAAGAGTTAGGGCGTAAACAAAACCCCGATCGTAAACGTAACCTCGTTAAAACCAACAAATCGTAACTTTAAGTTTCTGCAGAAATTCCCGAAGTTGTAAACTGTAGTTTCTTAAAAAACAACCTTTGTTTAGGATATAAAATGTTATAAGGATCGTTTAGGAGCTTGAATCGCTTGATTCCGATTTCCGGATCAAAAGTTATGATCGTTTTACTAAAAGTGATTTACGCGACAAAAACTGCTACGAATTACGAACTTTGAAAATATAAAGGATAGACTTAAATGTGTTCATAAATCATGAGATTTTTACAGATAGTAACATATTAGGTTTCTTAACTTCCATAACAATTTCAAGTAAAAATAATTTTTTCTCAATTTTATAAAAATATCGGAGCCGAGACCGCAAGAGTAGAAACCGTGAGAATTCATAAGCGGAGCCGACGGCGATAATAAGAATGAACTTAAGATACTTAGGAAAATGAAGTGACCATAATGTGAATACGACTTAAAGGAATGATAAGGGTAGTCTAAGTTGAGAGGGTGCATAATAAGTAGCGCATGAGTACGGGTTGCCGTAAATTAGAACGGAACCTAACGAAATGAAATGTGTTTATGGTTATAGATTTTCGAGCAGAACATAGAGCATCCTCCACCTCGAGATACCCCGACAAGTTTAAGAACCCAACTCCATTTTTACTGTTGTGTTGTGAAAGGATTGTTTTACTATCATTGCATAAATACCATGCTTGCCATGATACATAGTTGTTGAATTTCGCATAATATAGCGATGTTGTACGATAAAGTATATATCGTGAAATGTTATTTCGCTTTAAGCATGACGTATTATATAAGACCGAGAATCGGTCGGGATTTAAGATAAAACCCGGGAATCATTTTCGGTGATATTATAGGACGGTTATAAGTCCGTAATAGTACGTTTTTTTAAAGGGACTCATCGTCCACTTACGAAACATTAAAACACCTCGAACTTTTATTAAAACAATTTCCCAACGATCATATTCCCTCAACTATATTTTATTGTTCGAATAATAAATACTATATACTTATTCTTTATTATGGGAGTAGTATACTCCAATGATTAATTATTTCAAAACCGATTAATCATTATATATTAATTAATTATGTAGACACAAACTAGTTGAGGAATATTATCTTAAATAATTTTTTAGAGAGTAAACTCATTCGAGGTTTGATTATTATCGATTATCATTTAATTATTTATTAAAGGGTTTATTATTGATTTAAAAATCATAAATCCTGATTTAAAACATACTTTCTGATTTCGGAATACCATTCGAATAATTTTAGATCGTCAGTGAATATTATCCCGACTTATTAATATTTTGAATATAGTTTCAAAGAGAAACTTTTCCCCCTTATTTAATTATCTGTTGACAACGGTCAACTCACATCCTTAGTACTTCCTTCGAAACTTTCGGAAGTATAAATATATATATATATATATATATATATATAAAGTAAAGCTATGCCTATCAACAAGCAAAATGCTTTGAGGAACTTCGATGTGGTTTGAGTTCTCGAGATATGATAGGATTTCCTAAAGGACAAGGGAGGGGTAGGATCCAAGTACTTCGTGTATTGGATAGACTACTGGTACCGTAGGAGACGGTATAATATGTACCTATGGACCTACGAAGTGTGTGTATACCCGAAATGAGGACACATAGCCCGTATGCGGCAAGGGTGATAACCAAGATGTGAAGGTGTCGTCCCTCTACTAGTAGAAAAGGTTACTTTTATCGTAGTACGATTGATCATCGTATGTGGTGGCTCCAACGAATGTCCTAATTCTTCGAATTGGAATTGGTGATGCAATACTGTAACCCAAGCCTAGGTGTTGGGATTACTATTAAGGTATTCGCAGGATATTAAAATCCTTTAAAGAATTATTTTCGTGAGAAGGCGTGTAACACCATGGAAAACTATTTTTGAATCAAACATAATTATCATATATCATGTTATCATACAGTCATTTCCATACTGTACATTATTATGCTGGGAGTTATAGCTCACACTTATTTTCTTAAATTGACACAACACAACAGTGAATCAAGATGCCTGCCATGAGAACCACAACCAGGAAACGGGTAGGAAATGGCCAGCTGTTCCGTAGGTTGTTTGGTGTTGTACCACAGGTAGTCAGAATAAGCTGAATTAGTTTTCAGTTGTTTATAGTTCGGCTTATTTATAAGTATGACTTATGTAAGCTAAGAAACAAGAAACGTATATTTGGCCGGTGGTCTAATCTTACCTAAAGGTCACTCCCCGATAAGACTAATTATATTTGGGTTGTAATAAAATTACTCTAGTGATGATGGTTCGTTTCCAAGACAATAACCTGTAAGTGTGTGTATGATAAGAGTGGGGTCATGAAGCGTCAGTATTTACATATTGTAGTGTGAGTTGTGTGAGTTTGAATGGCGTGGCTTCCGAGACTCCTGACCCCGGGTTTTGGGGTGCCACATAAATGGTATCAGAGCCTTAGGTTATCAAATCTTGGAAACGATAGGATATAAAATACCTAGACATAGGAATAATAAAATAATCAATTAGAGCTCAAGTCGAGTTCGTCGTCGGGCTACACGGGTTGTCTTGACTGTTTTACCCTCAAGGGAATTCCAACTCTAAGTTAGTAACACCTTGCCTATTGTGTCAGATACCAGTGGAGCCTAGGAGGGAGGTTGATCCTGTTGATGATGTCATGATTCCTGAGCATGACCCTATTCCCGAGCCAGAGAGCCCACCCATTGATGATTCAGATGATGACCCTACTGAGGATGTCCTAGAGGAGGAAACTGAGCTTCCTGTCCCCATAGCTAATGGCGTAGTATGGAGAGATGTAGAGATGTACCCTCACCAGGCTATTTGCTCTCCCACACCACCCTCAGGGATCCAGAGCCCTATGTCCTATACTAATGATGATGATGAGGAGGCGATACACGCACAGTTCCATGAGGTTCATAACATATCCTTTAGTGACCCAGATTCACCGCTACCACCACCGGCGACAATGCATGTAGCCGTACACGACTGGATAGTGGGTCAGCTTAACGCTGAGATCACTGCGGCATCTGCTCGCATTGTAGAGTTACTCCAGGCACTGACAGCTGAGAGAGCCACCCGACTAGGATACCCAAGAGATTTCAGAGCTGCTTCCCCAGCCATAGCCCATAGAGAGATCGATGGGATCGAGCTCCGTACCTGGGTTCAGATGAGGATGACATCAGTGGCAGGATACATCCGGGTATTTGATACAGAGCTGATGATTGCAGGAGCAATGAGGAGGGTGCGTGACCTCACTCGTAGTGATAGTGACTGAGAGACTAGTGACTAGATATAGACCTTGAAGAAGGCTGGGTGACTTGTCACCAATTTTGATAGGATAGCTAGTAGTAGATATCATTCCTAGCCCTTCAGGGTACACGGCTTATGTATTTTCATTTCAGTATTCAGAACTAGTAGTGATAGATTGTAATCAGGCATGTATGAACTCGGCTAGTTGTTTCATCCCCAAGATATAAGTGGGAGATCTTATTAATATATATCTAAGTAGTTATTAAGAAATTGATGTCTATATTATTGCACTTTATAAAAACCTGCTAGATAATAAATGACATGCTTACATACGAATAAAATAATCTGACTGTTATAGTTACAACTATATTGACCAATTTTCAATATCAGAATAATGCCACCCCGTAGAAGAGGGACCAGGGCGCAGTCCGCAGAATCTGTTAACCAACAACGAGGTGAACCTGACCCTATAGTGAATGAGGAAAGTGAAGAAGACTTAGATTATAATGAATATGATGAGGAAAAATATGTAGAAGAAGAGGCTGAGGATACCCATTAGGGAGGGAACCCCATGAATGAATTTATGGAACTGTTAAGAACAAATTTGAACCAACAGCCTATTCCACCACAGCCACATGCTGCCCAACAGACTGCAGCTACTGCCTTTAGAGCCTTCAAATCTCTCAAACCCCCAGAGTTTCTAGGATCTGCCGACCCCGTTGAAGCACGGGCCTGGCTCAAAGAAATAGAAAAGTCCTTCGAGATACTAGGTGTTGAGGAACGACATAAGACCATTTTCGCTTCTTACATGCTGAAGGGAGAAGCTAACTACTGGTGGGAGTCCAAAAGAAACCTAGAAACTGATGTTGTGATTCCATGGGATAGATTCACCCGACCGTTCTTAGACAAGTACTTCCCTAGGTTTATGGAAACCCAGATAGAGATTAGGTTTCTGGAGTTGAAACATGATAAGATGATTGTGGCAGAATATGAGGCCAAATTTACCGAGTTGTCAAGATTTGTGCCTGAGTTTGTGAATACCAAAGAAAAGAAAGCGCGAAGGTTTCAGCTTGGTTTGAAACAGTGGATACAGAACCGAGTAGCAGTGTTAGAGCTGACAGACTATGCCACCTTATTACAGAAAGCCTCGATTGTTGAAGTTGGAAGTGAGCAGAGTGTGAAGGAGAAGGAAAATAGGAAGAGGAAGATAGGAAGCCAAGGAATAGGAACCGGGAACAGGAGCGTTCCGAGCAGGTTCGTCAGGGGAGCGGTGTCCCAACCTGCATGAGGCCCCGGATTCAGAAAGGCCCTGAGTGAGAGCGTTGGCCAGGGCGGCAGACAATCTAGGGCAACATTTCATAGCCAACCATGTGCCCCAGTACCAGAGTGTCAAACCTGTAAGAAGAGACACCTTGGAGTGTGTACCCAGACAAGAGCCCCTCTGAGATGTTACCGGTGTGACCAAATCAGACACCTTGCCAATAGCTGTACCCGGTCCAATGTAACGTGTTTCCAATGTGGAAAGGTAGGACATATGAGAAAGGATTGCCCAACGTTGAAGCCCCCAGCCGCAGGGATGAGCAAAGCTGCATCCAACCGACCCCCAGCTGCTAGGACCTTCAACATGACTGTTCAGGATGCTGTCTGAAATACTGACGTGATAGTAGGTACCCTTTTGTTAAATTCCGAACATGCAAATGTCTTATTTGATTCTGGAGCAACCAAGTCTTTTATATCTCAAGATTTTGCTAAAAAGTTAAAACTTAATGCCATACCCTTATGTGAGATATTACGAGTGGAAATAGAAAATAGAGAAATAATCCCTTTAAATCAAGTACACCCTAAGTGCAAGTTGGAATTAGAAGGGAAGATCTTCGAGATTGACCTAATCTCATTCGCGTTGGGAGAATTTGATGTAATCTTAGGAATGTATTGGTTATCTAGTAACGGAGCGCAAATAGATTGTGAACGGAAAAAAGTAAGTATAAGAGTGCAGAATGAAAAAGAAGTAGTGTTTAAAGGTCAACGACAGAACCAGAAATTTCTAACCATGCTACAGGAAAAAAGATTGTTAAGGAAAGGTAACGAGGCCTATTTGGCTTATGTGGTAGATACCAAGAAGGAAGCCCCTAATATACAGGAGATACCCGTAGTAAATGAATTCGAGGATGTATTTCCAGAGAACTTACCAGGATTGCCACCTGACCGAGAAATAGAGTTCGCTATAGAGTTAGCACCAGGAATGGCACAAGTATCCAAGGCCCCATATAGGCTAGCCCTAGTTGAGATGAAGGAACTAGCTTCTGAACTGCAAGAGTTATTAGATAATGGAATTATATGGCCCAGTGTGTCGCCATAGGGAGCGCCAGTACTATTCGTAAAGAAAAAGGATGGCAATATGAGATTATGCATAGACTATCGAGAGCTGAATAAGCTGACTTTTAAGAATACGTACCCTCTCCCCATAATTGATGACCTATTCAACCAACTCAAGGGAGCTGTACATTTTTCCAAAATAGATTTAAGAACAGGATATCACCAATTGAAAATCAAACCGGAAGATATACCGAAGACTGCTTTTCGCACTAGGTATGGACATTATGAGTTCTTAGTTATGTCGTTTGGGTTAACCAATGCACCCGCAACCTTTATGGATTTGATGAACAGAGTGTTCAAAAAGTACCTGGATATATGTGTGATAGTTTTTATAGATGATATTCTGATCTACTCAAAGACAGAACAAGAACACGCAGAACAATTAAGGATAGTCTTAGAAATCTTGAGGAATGAGAAATTGTATGCCAAATTCTCGAAATGCGAGTTTTGGTTGAGAGAAGTTCAGTTTTTAGGACATGTGGTGAGTAGCAAAGGAGTTTTAGTTGACCCTGCGAAGATATGGGTGGTATCCAATTGGGAAAGACCAACTACCTCAATGGAGGTTAGGAGTTTTGTGGGTTTAGCAGGATATTACCGAAGATTTGTGCAAGACTTTGCTAAGATAGCCGGTACACTGACTAGACTTACCCGGAAGACAAAAAAGTTTGTATGGACATAGAAATGTGAGGAGAGTTTTCAAGAACTGAAAAGGAGGCTAGTGTCAGCACCAGTGCTCGCTCTTCCCGATAGAAAGGGAGAGTTTGTGATATACAGCGACACATCGCTTAAAGGATTAGGATGTGTACTAATGTAGCACGGCAAAGTTATAGCGTATGGCTCTCGACAATTGAAGGAATATGAGAGCAGATACCCTATGCATGATCTAGAATTAGCAGCCATAGTGTTTGCCCTGAAAATTTAGAGATACAACCTATACGGTGAAAAATGCGAGATCTACACTGACCATAAAAGCCTCAAATATATTTTTACTCAGAAGGATTAGAACATGAGACAAAGGAGATGGTTATAGTTGATAAAAGACTACGACTGTGAAATTTTATATCACCCAGGTAAAGCCAATATGGTGGATGATGCCCTTAGTAGGAAGGAAAGACTCAAGATGATAATGACATCGGAGGAGTTGATTAAGGAATTTAAGAAGATGGAAATTAACGTGAGGTTGACCGGTAGGGGAATAGAAGGATTATTCGAGATTAAGCTAGTGCCAGAGCTGACTGAAAAGATACAAGTATGTCAGGAAAAGAAGATGAGTGAGGAAAGAGGAGCATTGACCGGTGAAGAAGTGAGATGCGAGAAGGATGAGAAAGGGATCATGAGGTATGCGTCCCGAATTTGGATTCCAAGTGTGCAAGAGTTAAAGGATGAGCTGCTGCACGAAGGGCACAGCTCTAGATATTCAATCCACCCAGGAAGTACGAAAATGTACCGTGACCTTAAGGAATATTATTGGTGGCCTAATATGAAAAGAGAAGTAGTAGAGTGGGTTAGCAAGTGCTTGACATGCCAGAGAGTGAAGGCTGAACATCAGCGACCTAGTGGACTATTACGACCCCTAGAGATTCCGGAATGGAAATGGGAGCATATAGCCATGGATTTTGTGACAGGCTTACCAAGAACAAAAACCAATCATGATGCCATATGGGTTATCATAGATAGATTGACCAAGTCCGTACACTTCCTACCAATCAACGAAAGATACACCGTAGACAAGTTGGTAGATATTTACTTGAAGGAAATTGTAGTAAGACACGGCGTTCCTGTAGCCATAGTGTCAGATAGAGACCCAAGGTTTAATTCCTGATTTTGGAGAAGCTTCCAGGAATACGTAGGCACCAGACTAAACATGAGTACCGCTTACCACCCCCAGACTGATGGACAAAGCGAGAGGACTATTCACACCCTAGAAGATATGCTACAAGTATGTGCCATTAATTTCAAAGGAAATTGGGATGACCACTTACCCCTGATCGAATTTGCTTACAGCAATAGCTATCACGCTAGCATAGGAATGCCCCCGTATGAAGCTCTTTACGGAAGAAGATGTCGCTCTCCCCTGTGTTGGGATGAAGTTGGAGAACACTAGATATTAGGACCAGAGTTAGTCCAGCAAACCAGAGAAATGGTAGGACTCATCAGGAAAAGACTGGTAGCAGCCCAGGACAGACAAAAGAAGTACGCCGACCAGGCCAAGAAGGATAGGGAATATGAAGTAGGAGATTCTGTGCTATTGAAGGTATCTCCGTGGAAAGGAGTGATGAGATTTGGAAAGAAAGGGAAGCTGAGTCCCAGATTCATAGGACTCTTTGAAATTTTGAGGAGAATATGACCTCTAGCTTACGAGCTCGCCTTACCTCCTAACTTGCAACAAGTGCACAACGTGTTTCACGTGTCCATGTTAAGGAGGTACCATGCAGATGCATGACATGTAATACAGTAAGAGCAGGTAGATTTATAACCAGACCTGACCTACATCGAGCAACCAGTAAGGATAATGGACCAGAAAGAACAAGTGCTGAGGAACAAAACTGTAAAGCTGGTTAGGATCTTATGGAGAAATCAAAATGTTGAGGAATCAACTTGGGAACTTGAAGACGCAATGAGGAATAGATATCCCCACTTATTTTCTAATTGATTCCGGTACGGAATCCTTGTTAGAGGGGAATACTGTAATAACTTGAATTTTTGAGACCTTGTAAAATGTTTAATGAATAGTAACCCTAACAGACGGGAAAAACTTTTGAGCCCACACTATGTAGTGCATGAGAAAATGAGTTTCGGAGTCGATATTACGACTATACGTACCAAATGAGTGTATGTAAACGCTATTAGTTTTCGAAGAAAACGAACTTTGAAAAATGACCATATTTACGACTTATCGAGGATTACGAAATTCACAATATAATTACGAGAATATAAATCCGTCCTACGGATTTATATTCAATTAGTATAAATAAAAATATAAGGAATAAATAAGAAATGAATTATTTCGCAAACTAATTACGAGTAAGTATTGCGGAGAACGTTTAAATAACTGAGCGAACACGTAAACAATTAAATAAATGTAACGAACTAACTAAACTAAGGTAAGGAAGTAACCATGGTTACTTCATCAAATAGTGAGCTAACCATAGGATGATCAAGCTAGCTAGCAAAATAGTGTGCTAAGGAAGATAACCTTGTAGTTTAGCTTGTAACCTAGTAAGCTACAAAGATTTGTCCCTAAGATATGCAACCAAGAATGAACCTAGAATGCTATACTAGGAGAATAAAATCAATTGAAAATATATCAACTCATCTTCATAGAAGCAACCTAGCAAAGCATCCAAGAGAAGCAACCAAGAGGAGTATAAATACCCCCATCACTTTGTTCTATTCGGCCATATTGAAGAAAAAGGGGAAATTCAATTCAAAAACTCCAAGTTCTAGCTCTTGTAAAATCACCCAATTAATTCTCAAGCCTCCTAGCAACTAAACTAAGGTAAGAAAATTCTTTCATCTCTTTTTATCAAGGTTTGATGGGTAGAATAAATTCAAGAAACTCACTAGTGAATAGTGTGAATAGTAACCTCTCTTTGGTTTCTTGATTTCAATGGTGGTTTTAGGTTCTAAAAATCATACCAAGCACTTCCAAGCCTCCACCATCCTCAAGAAAACATCTCAAGCTTTCAAGAAAGATAAAAATATTGGGCCCAACTTTATTTAAGATTCATTTTTAAGATCCATTTAGTATGTTGTAGTAAACCTAGTGTAATGGGTGTTATTGATGAAATCTTGATGATTAAGTTAAGTAGATTTAAGGTTGGTTGTTGTTGCCTCAAGAAAATGATGTTCTTGAGAGGAGTTTGTGTGTTGATGATGATATGATTATTGTTGGTGGTTGTGTAAAGAGTTAGGGCGTAAACGAAACCCCGATCGTAAATGTAACTTCGTTAAAACCAACAAATCGTAACTTTAAGTTTCTGCAGAAAGTCCCGAAGTTGTAAACTATATTTTATTGAAAAATAACCTTTGTTTAGGATAGAAAATGTTATAAGGATCGTTTAGGCCCTTGAATCGCTTGATTCCGATTTACGGATCAAAAGTTATGATCGTTTTACTAAAAGTGATTTACGCGACAAAAACTGCTACGAATTACGAACTTTGAAAATATAAAGGATAGACTTAAAAGTGTTCATAAATCTTGAGATTTTTACAGAGAGTAACATATTGAGTTTCCTAACTGACATAAAAATTTCAAGTGAAATAATGATTTCTCAATTTTATAAAAATATCAGAGCCGAGACCGCGCGAGTAGAAACTGTGAGAATCCATAAGCGGAGCCGACGACGATAATAAGAATGAACTAAAGATACTTAGGAAAATGAAGTGACCATAATGTGAATATGACTTAAAGGAATGATAAGGGTAGTGTAATTTAAGAGGGTGCATAATAAGTAGCGCATGAGTGCGGGTTGCCGTAAATTAGAACGGAACCTAACGAAATGAAATGTGTTTATGGTTATAGATTTTCGAGCGGAACATAGAGCATCCTCCACCTCGAGATACCCCGGCAAGTTTAAGAACCCAACTTCATTTTTACTGTTGTGTTGTGAAAGGATTGTTTTACTATCATTGCATAAATACCATGCTTGCCATGATACATAGTTGTTGAATTTCGCATAATATAGTGATGTTGTACGATAAAGTATATATCGTGAAATGTTATTTCGCTTTAATCGTGACGTATTATATAAGACCGAGAATCGGTCGGGATTTAAGATAAAACCCGGGAATCATTTTCGGTGATATTATAGGACGGTTATAAGTCCATAATAGTACGTTTTTTTAAAGGGACTCATCGTCCACTTACGAAACATTAAAACACCTCGAACTTTTATTAAAACAATTTCCCAACGATCATATTCCCTCAACTATATTTTATTGTTTGAATAATAAATACTATATACTTATTCTTTATTATGGGAGTAGTATACTCCAACGATTAATTATTTCAAAACTGATTAATCATTATAGATTAATTAATTATGTAGACACAAACTAGTTGAGGAATATTATTTTAAATAATCTTTTAGAGAGTAAACTCATTCGAGGTTTGATTATTATTGATTATCATTTAATTATTTATTAAAGGGTTTATTATTTATTTAAAAATCATAGATCCTAATTTAAAACATACTTTCTGATTTCGGAATACCATTCGAATAATTTCAGATCGTCGGTGAATATTATCCCGACTTATTAATATTTTGAATATAGTTTCAAGGAGAAACTTTTCCCCCTTATTTAATTATCTGTTGACAACGGTCAACTCACATCCTTAGTACTTCCTCCGAAACTTTCGGAAGTACTTATATATACAGTAAAGTTATGCCTATCAACAAGCAAAACGCTTGGAGGAACTTTGATGTGGTTCGAGTTCTCGAGATATGATAGGATTTCCTAAAGGACAAGGGAGGGGTAGGATCCAAGTACTTCGTGTATTGGATAGACTACCGGTACCGTAGGATACGGTACAATATGTACCTATGGACCTGCGAAGTGTGTGTATACCCGAAATGAGGACACATAGCCCGTATGCGGCAAGGGTGATAACCAAGATGTGAAGGTGTCGTCCCTCTACTAGTAGAAAAGGTTACTTTTATCGTAGTACGACTGATCATCGAATGCGGTGGCTCCAACGAATGTCCTAATTCTTCCAATTGGAATTGTGATGCAATACCGTAACCCAAGCCTAAGTGCTGGGATTACTATTAAGGTATTTTCAGGATATTAAAATCCTTTAAAGAATTGTTTTTGTGAGAAGGCATGTAACACCAAGGAAAACTATTTTCGAATAAAACATAATTATCATATATGATGTTATCATACAGTCATTTCAATACTGTACATTATTATGCTGGGCGTTATAACTCACACTTGTTTTCTTAAATTGACACAACATAACAGTGAATCAAGATGCCTGCTATGAGAACCACATCAAGGAAATGGGTAGGAAATGGCCAGCTGTTCCGTAGGTTGTTTGGTGCTGTACCACAAGTAGTCAGAATAAGCTGAATTAGTTTTCAGTTGTTTATAGTTCGGCTTATTTATAAGTATGACTTATGTAAGGTAAGAAACAAGAAACGTATATTTGGCCGGCGGACTAACCTTACCTAAATGTCACTCCCCGATAAGACTAATTATATTTGGGTTGTAATAAAATTACTCTAGTGATGATGGTTCGTTTCCAAGACAATAACATGTAAGTGTGTGTGTGATAAGTGTGGGATCATGAAGCGTGAGTATTTACATATTGTAGTGTGAGTTGTGTGAGTTTGGATGGCGTGGCTTTTGAGACTCCTGACCCCGGGTTTTGGGGCGCCACATCAGGTGTCTCTTTCTTTTCTACAATCAAGAAGAACATATGAGTTGAACATCTTTATCAACAAGGTGAACTTCAACCAAGTAAGGGAGTGGCCTACATCTGTCCTAACACTAAATAGTGCAAACATTTTCAGATTGAAAAGCACTGTGTCATCATGAACAGGAAATTATTGATGATCATAGAGACCTATATGAAGTCAAAGAAAAATAAGACTTTTGAAGATGTGGAAGCTTTGAAGATTATTTCCAAATATTTGAAGAATGTTGAAACTATGTTTCTAAGAGCTCAAATTAATAAAAAAGATGACTTGGATGATGATGAGAAGATGAAAGATGAACATAAATCTTCTGGCTCAAATCCAAGTAAGTCTAGCCAAGCAACTGGTAGCAAGGTGGATGACAAAAAAGGGGAAGGAGGATAAAAAAGGAAGGGATGATGGAAATAAAAGGAGAAAGGTTGGAGAAGGAGGAGAAAAGAAACAAAATGTCCAAGAAGCTCTAATATCAAAAACTCTACCAACTCAGACCCCTAAACCTAGACAAAAAAACATTCAACCTATCCAAACCTCAAAACCTATGTACCTATACAAGCCAACTGCTAATTCCATACTCAAGATACCTATCACTGCTAGATAAACCTCACTCAAGAAAATATCTAAACCACTTTAATTGAAACCTCTAACTATAACTCACTTCAAAACTGCAGGAAGAAAATCAAAATAAATTCAAGCTGAGCTTGGTGCTATCTGCATAACAGATGATGATTATCACCAACAATTAGTTAAAGAGATAGTAAAAATTTGTGTTGTTTCTCTAGAAGAAGTCAGAATTTACTACAGGGATGGCACCTTCATTTTGCTGAATATAGAAGTAATTAAGACATTTTCAACTACAGAATTGAAGAGAGTGATTAGTTCGATGAATGCTAGGGATTCAAGTACAAGGATGAGGAAAACAGTATTGAATGAAAGGTAGAGAGAAAGGTCTATTAGGCATGCAAGGAAAAAGGATGAAAGGGAGGAAAGAGAAAGGAAATATGCTAAAAAGATTAAGATGTTTGAAAAAAGATCTAATGAACTGAAGGCAAGAGAGTTGAGCAGGGTTTCTAAAGATGGACATTTTTCTGAATATTAAGGCAGGCAGAGTTTCAAGATTCAGGATTTATCTTCTCAACAGTTACTCATTAGATGAATGGCTCAAACTATTGGAAGCTCTAAGAGGGACATAGATTATTGAAGAACTTGAAGTACTAGTCAAACTCAAGGACCCCATTAGAAAACAACCTGGTTATGAGAAATTTACCTAAGCTTTGTAACTCTGTACTGATGTAACTGTAAATTGTATAAAAATTGTATTTTGTCAATCTGTCAGTCTTATGGTAATTGATTTTAGCTTAGGGTTAGTCTTGTTATCAGGCATAAATTTTTGATAAGCAATCTTCTCAGAAATTGGGGGAGATTATTGTGCAAGACATGCCTGTACATAACAAGACTAAGTCATATTGGCAGCCCTAAGGATAAGTTGTATGATAATCTATATTTGTATTATGTAATTGTATTCCTTGAGTCTGTAAAAATGTTTAGTAGATTAGACTGGAGGATTTTTCTGAAAAAACGTTCAAGCTAAGGAATAAACCTTAGAAGAAGATCAATTCATGATCATGCCTCATAGAGAAGTGTAGCAGCTTGGATTTGAATAATACTGTTCTAGAAAAAATGTTCTAATTTAGATATCGACAAGTCACATATCAAGGAATATCGAGAAGTCTATAGAGAAGTCCAAAATGACTTGTAGAGAAGTCCCAAGAGATATCGACAAGTCATTTCTACATATAGAGATCTCAAAGATATCGACAAGTAAAAAATGTGGATGTAGAGAACTAGAGATATAGACAAGTCATTTTTGCATGTAGAGATCTCGGAGATATCAACAAGTCAAATTCTTCATACAGAGATCTCAGAGATATCGACAAGTCAAATTCTTCATTTAAAGATCTCAAATATATCGACAAGTCAAATCCTTCATGTAGAGATCTCAGAAATATCGACAAGTCAAATTCTTCATGTAGAGATCTCAGAGATGTTGACAAGTCATTATACATGAAGAGAACTAGAGACCTCTACAAGTGAAATACAAATTTAGAGAACTCAAGATATCGATAAGTCATTTTACTTATCGATATGACAGTTCTCTACAAAACAAAAAGAGATCTCGACGAATTATCTCAAATTCAGAATACAGACAAGTTCAAGATTCAAGATTAACAATCAACAAATAATTCATTCATAGAATTGGAAAGACTACAAAAGCAGCTTGAAGAATACAAGATCAAGGGCCAAGATTCACTGGACAAAGGATGGTCACAGACCTACAAGATTTTGCACAGATTTTTTGACACCGTAAAAGGAAATAGGGAAGATAGCTTTAGAAGATTTGTTAGTTCATTTTAGTGCAAGTTTTATAATCTCGTGTTGTTGGTCTATAAATCATGTGTGGGTCCTTAGTTTAGTTGCAACAAACAGATCTAGAAAAATCTTGTATTTTCTCTCATGATTTGTAGCTAAGTTCTTATTTCTAAGAACACATATTTGTAGCAAGACAAACTTAATTAATACAAGTAAGTGTGTTTTTGATATATTGTTATGTATGTTTACTGTCAGATAATTTACCTCTATAAATTTATATTTGTTTTGTTCAAATTAAGCCATACACTTTTAAAAGAGAATTAAAATTCAAGAAACACATTCACCCCCCCATGTGTTATATTTTATTGCACTCAATATCTAGCACATATTAATTTGTAAAAGTAGCTCTAAATTACAAATATTTTCTTATGATTAGTTGGCATGAAGTACACGCGATACAGACTACTCTCTTTCAACTGATTAACAAAATAAGCTTGAAAAGAATTGTTCAAGGTAAATCAAGCTCTTGGATAAAAAAATCCAAATAAGACCACATCGTCATTCTTCCGATCAACCTTAATCATTCTTTGCAAGTGCCCACCAGGGAGAAAATTACATTACTCATATATCTGTAAAAAATATGAATATTGAATATAACAATAAAAAAGTGCCATATAAGCAAATAGTGCAAGATAGTGCAGCTTATCCAATCAGATCAAACTCTAACAATACTTTTATATTTTCATGCAACATATAATTAGTAAGTCGGACCCAAAACACAAATGATGACACAATTGATACATTAATTCATATTTAAAAAAATATAGGTCGTAGAATGTCTATGATTTAACCAAGCAATTACAATTAATAATCCATTAAAAAAAATTATAATTAACATATCCAACATCCTACACATACAACAAATTACTAAACTAGTGTGATATCTCGTATTTTTTAGAATTGATTATTATTATTATTTGAATAATTTCACTTGATTATTTCGATTTGGATGGAATAAAATTATGGATATTTTATTCCTGGTTGATAAATTCGTGTATTTATGTGGACTAGTGTTATTCCCTAACAATCTAACAACAAAATTACAAAAGAGGGGTTGAATGGAATTCTGGTTTCTTTTGGAAAATTTAAAATCTCTTTTGAATATAAATATATATATATGAATGAATATGCAGTAGTGCGTATTAAAAGATTGTAAATATTCAAACATAAAGTAATTAATCAAGACGGTTTAAAAACTTTCTGGTGGATTGAACTTTCCACCAGAGATATATATAGATTCGAGAACTTTGTGATGCAAGAATGCACACAGCTGCTTACAAGTATTTTTACAGTGATGAGCAGAGAGAATTCCTAACATATGTAGCTTTATCTATTTCTCTGTTCAACTCCTGTTTTCACTTGATCGATTAAAATAAATACTTGCTACGTTTGGTTTATATACTACCAAGTTACACATGAATAAGACAAACAGTTAAAGAAGAATCTATGTTGTTAGATATATTTGAGATGTCATGTCTAATATATTTCATGTTTAGTTTTCAGATATTAATAAACATGAAATATCAGGACGTACTGGAATCAATACTTACTGGAAGTCAGAACTTCATATCAGGACTTAAGGTCATATCAGAACTTAAGTACGGGAGGACTTACAGTTAAGGAAGGAAGCTGATTAACAGTAGAAGATCGTGACTAAAACAAAAGAAGATATGCATGTAAAGAATTAGAATACTGGAAGACTTGTATAAGATATCTGATTGATATATTTTATGAGAAAAAATTATATTCCACATCAATTAGAAGTTATCTTGTAACTGTGTAGTATATATACACATACATAGGTTTACACTATATGTGTTATCATTATCGAGATATATTATTCATTGTAACCTAGCAGCTCTTAGTGATATTTGGTCATCATTGAGAGAGAACAGTTTCATTGTAACAGAATTTATTATATTGAATATATCTGTTTACTGTTACTTGTGTTCAAGATCGATTTGATTATAATAACACTGTATTCAACCCCCTTCTACAGTGTTGTGTGACCTAACAATTGGTATCAGAGCATATCTGTTAACACACATACAATAAAGATCCAAACAATCATGTCTGAAGAAGCAGAAACTCCAACCAAGCCCACCAAAACTGAAGAAACTAAAAACACTCAAATCCACAGTCGATATGAGACTATTAGGGTTCCCATACTGAGACCTTCTGAGTATCCCATATGGAAAGTTAAGATGGCTATATTTCTGGAAGCTACAGATCCAGAATACCTTGATAGGATTAATGAAGGACCATATAAGCCAACCAAGCTCTCTGTTGCAGTCGCAGATCAACCAGCAAAGTCCATACCAAAGGAGAAAGGTGATTACACAGCTGAGGAGATCTCATCTATTGCCAAGGATGCAAGGGTAAGGAATTTGCTGCATAGTGCCATTGATAATGTCATGTCAAACAGGGTAATTAATTGCAAGACTACAAAGGTGATATGGGATACCTTGGAGACAAGATGTCAGGGAACTGATGCAATCAAAAAGAACAGGAGGACTATACTCACTCAAGAGTATGAGCACTTTGACTCAAAAGCTGGTGAGTCATTAACTGAATTATATGACAGGTTTGTCAAACTCTTGAATTTGCAGTCACTGATGGACAAGGAATATGATCTTGAAGATTCAAATCTGAAATTCCTTTTAGCTCTTCCTAAAAAATTGGGATTTGAAGTCTACTACCAAAAGAGACAACTATGCTCTTGATGAAACTACTCTTTATAAAATTTATGGTATGCTCAAGACTTATGAACTTGAGATGGATCAAAGGAGCAAGAGACATGGGAGAAAGTCAAGGATAGTTGCTCTTAAGGCTGTGGAGGAATCTCCTAAAGTTGCCGTCTCAAAGAAGGGCAAAGAAAAGGCTCTCATCATAAAGTCTGATTCAGAGTCATCACATTCTGATGATGATGATTCAGAAACTGAAAGTTTACCAGAAATGGATGCTGATGTAGAGATGATGAAATTTTGTGCTATTATGGTGAAGGGTACCACAAAGATAGCCTACAGAAAATTCCGAATGGGAAAGAAGTTTTCCAGGAAAGGTGTAAGTGCTGATAAGAAAGGGTTCAGAAAGTCTGAAGGCAAGTGCAAAGTGTGACAGAGGAGACAACTCAAATGTCAAATGCTACAATTATGGTGAAAGAGGCCACATATCTCCTGACTGCAAGAAAGGAAAAAGTGATAAAGGCAAGACACTTGTCACAAAGAAGAAAAGTTGGACAGATTCTTCAGATTCTAAAGATGAGGTGAATTATGCCTTGATGGAAAATGCTGATGGCAGCCCTGAAACTGCTGAATTGAAGGTACCTCAAACAACTTATGCTTTTCATACAGATAATATTACTGAGTTGAGATTATATCTTAAAACCATGTTTATTAGTTACAGAGATCAAATTTTAACATGTGAAAGATTAACTTCTGAAATATTGCTTATAAGAAAATGAATGACTATTTAGAAAAAGAAATAGTTATGTTCCACCAAACTCAGAAAGAAAGAGATGATGCTTTTTATGTTAGAGATGAAGTGCTAAAATTGAATGAATCTCTAAAAACTGAGTTTGAAAAAGAATGAGAGATTATCAGGACTTGGACTAACTCTGGAAAAACAACTCAGAATTTGTTAAGTAGTGGAAATTGGAAGGAGGGCTTAGGTTATGGAGATTATAAAAGTGAAAAAGGAACTGAACAAATTGAGCCAAGTATTGTTAAACAGACTACTAAGCAAAAGGTGAATCCTGTTAAGTTTGTAGCTAAAACTGTAAAGTCTGATTCTGAAAAGATGAAAGAGTCTGTAGCAGAAGTTAAGGAAAAGTCAACTTATGATAAAATAGAATAGGATAAACCAGCTGAAGTTAACATCGGCTTAATGACAAAGAAGCAGCTTAAGCATAAGCTGAAAGAAATTAGTAATGTCAACAAGGTAAATGTAGCTAGGAAAAATAGGAATGGTAAGGAAGGTGTGAATAAAAGCAATAATTATATGCCTGTTCCTAATGCTCCTAGAAAGAAATGTTATAACTGTGGAAACTCTAACAATCTTGCTTCTTTTTGCAGGAAGAATAAGAATATAAACTCTTTACCTCCTAAGTCAGGAATTAAGAGTCAGTCTGTTAGGTTTAAGCCACAAAATCCTTATTTTCATTGTGATAGTTTATGGCATCCCATTTATACTTGTAAGGAATATCATAGTTTGTACTATGATTATTATCAAATAAAACCTTCATTGAAGAAAGTTACTTTAATTCCTTCTAGTGTAAAGTCCGATGCAAAGTCTGATATAAGTTCTGATAAACAACATGTTAGCATAAACTCTGATATTAAATCCGCTGCAAATGCTAACAAACTTAAAAAGGCCAAAGGATCCAAGCAAGTCTGGATCCTTAAAACTAATCATTCGTGGTCTTTGTGATTGCAGGGCAAGAGGAAAGATATCCTAGTGCTGGACAGTGGATGTTCAAGACATATGACTGGAAATAAAGCCCTACTATCAGACTTTGTGGAGAAAGCTGGCCCAAGAGTTTCTTATGGAGATGGCAACGTGGGAAAAACTTTGGGATATGGAAATATCAATCTTGGGAATGTCATCATTGAATCAGTAGCTCTTGTCTCAGGACTTAAACACAATCTGCTGAGTGTGAGTCAAATCTGTGACAGAGATTATCATGTGGATTTCTTTAAAGAACACTGTGAAGTTGTAAGCAATTCTAAAGGCAAAGTGGTTCTAAAAGGTTATAGGCATGGTAACATTTAGGGGAGAGCACGGTTCGGTTGGGCTCTGTTTTATGATAAAACCGGAACTGAAACCGAAGATCCTCGGTTTTAAAAATAAAAAACCGCAACCGCAACCGAATTATCGGTTTCTGTTTCAAAAGTCCCGGTTTCGGTTGTAATTTTCGGTTTTGGTTTTAAAACCGGAAAAATAAATATTTTTACAACTTGAATAAAAGGAGTTCACTTAATTAAAGAAATTAACAACAAAGTTTTTAATTGAATCCAAATAAAAAGTGACATTAGAAAGTAACATTGTCTGAAAGCAAAAAAATTTGATTAAATTCATCAGCTATCTTCAATTTTCTGCCATTTTCAATTTCCCCTCACTCTCTGTCCTTTGTAATTTGCATTCACCATGTACTACCTGAAAATAAAGCAATTAAAAGTATAAGATGTTAAATAATCACAGTAATCCTGGAACAATTATGCCTACTCTTCTACTGCCGAATCCAAGGGAAAGAAAGTAATCTGCATAAGTAATTTAAGTTGCAAGTTGTGCAAAAACCAGTAGTTACGAAAAAGAAAAGAAATCACAACTCTTTTCTAATTTACACAAGTTTATTGGGCAATGATACAACACAAAGCCTAGTAATTGTCTGGTTTATGGAAAAGGTTGGTTAACTGGTTTTTAGAACATTCAGGGAGTAACCAAGGCTGATCTTGGTTTATACTGATGACAGTATAATAGAAAAAAATTAATACTTCAATAATAACAACCAGATACAATCTCTCCAAGATAACACAACAACATTTCAAAAGAACAATCATTCCACCAAGATAACACATCAACATTACATTAAAACCAAATAAAATACACAATCAGACAACATTACAGAATTACACCACAAACCAAGATCACACCACAAAATTGACATTTAGCCTTCTCAAGACCTTTTGGACATCCTGTTACAATATCAAAGTAGTCCCACGCTTGCGAACTTTTTTTCCCAATAGTATCACATTTTTCCCGCTGATTATTATCTTCTTTCCCTTTATCATCTACAAAGTCAACATTTATCTAAACATGGACAAATATAAAGGTAAATAACTTGTTTCTTCTAATATTACATAAATGATACTTTAGAATTTTTATATCCGATAAATCAATTCATAATATTACACAAATTAAAAAAAAGTTGCATAGGATTGTAATATCATATCACTGGAGACGGAAGTACTGTTTCTTGGTGACAAGTTTCTTGGTCAGACTCAGACATGTCAACTCGCGGGCCGCGGCAACTCTGGGAGCAGGAGCAGGCTAGCAGGCAACAGCTTCAGGCTTCAGCTCGATTCGAAGGGAATCCTTTTTGGTGGATTTTTTTTAGAGACTCAGATACCTAATCTGAATTTTGAGTTATGAATGGATTGGACTGGACCTATCCTAAAGAGTACAGACCTAAACTAATGACTGGACTCTGTTATGGATTTAGAAAAGCCCAAATAATAAAAAGTACTGGCACAAAGTTTAATTTCTTACATTAATTATTTATATGTTTATGATATATATTTTATACAATATATATATATATTAATATATTATAATAATTGGTTCGATTTCAGTTTTTTCGGTTCGGTTTAACTCCAAAACCGAAACCGGACTTTTAGTAACGGTTCGGTTTTTCGGTTTCTCGGTTTTAATTCGGTTCGGTTTTTATCGATTTGGTTTTAATCGGTTTTTACCGGTTTCGGTTCGGTTTTGGTTTCATTTCTATTTTTCTGCTCAGCCCTAGTAACATTTATGAAGCCAGGCTTTCAACAAGTACTGATGGTTCTGTAATCTGTCTGTTGAGTAGAGCATCAATTGAAGAAAGCTGGAATTGGCATAAAAGACTCTCTCATTTAAATTTCAACAACATAAATGAGCTTGTAAAGAAAGAGTTTGTGAGAGGATTGTTAAAATCAGTATTTGCTCCTGATGGCCTTTGTGATTCATGTCAAAAGGCAAAATAAAGAAAATCTTCATTCAAGAGCAAAACTGAAACCTCAATTCTTGAGCCTTATCACCTACTGCATGTTGATCTATTTGGTCCAGTCAATGTCATGTCTATTGCAAAGAAGAAATATGCTATGGTTATAATGGATGAGTTCATAAGATACACTTGGGTGTATTTCTTGCACAAGAAGAATGAAACTGCATCTACTCTAACTAATCATGTCAGACAGCTGGATAAGTTGGTCAAAGATTCTGTTAAAATTATAAGAAGTGATAATAGCACTGAGTTCAAGAATTCAATAAGGGGAGAGTTCTGCAAAGAGCGTGGAATCAAAAAGGAATTTTCTGCACCTGGAACTCCACAACAAAATGGAGTTGTAGAAAGAAAGAACATGACTCTCATTGAAGCTGCATGAACTATGCTTGATGAAACAAGCCTACCAACCTACATTTGGTCTGAAGCTGTGCACACTGCTTGTTTTACACAGAATGCAACACTCATAAACAAGCATGGAAAAACACCATATGAGATGGTGAAGAAAAAGAAACCAAATCTGAAATACTTTCATATATATGGATGTAATTGATTTGTTCTTAAGACTCACCCTGAACATCTGTCAAAATTTGATCTAAAAGCTGATGAAAGAATTTTTGTTGGATATCCACTGTCCACAAAAGCCTTCAGAGTCTACAATTTAAGAACAAGGGTTGTCATGGAATCTATCAATGTATCTTTTGATGATAAGAAGCTTACTGGACTTGAAGATTTCAATGATTACGATCAGCTGAGATTTGAAAATGAAGACTTAAATTCTGATTCTATAAATTCTGACGACTTATACTCTGATCCTGTAAGTTCTGATGTCATTGAAACTGTGGTAACAACTCCAAAGGAAAATGCACTTGTCCAGGGGGAGCAACCAGTCGATCTCACCACAACTCAAGATTCTCAAGAAGCATCAGAACCTGTAACTGGCTCTTCAAGTTCTGATGAGTCAAATTATGATAATTCTGGAAACTCTGATTCTTCAAATACTGAAGGATCTAACTTAAATTCTGAAGTCTCAGAAAGCATAACTACAGGGGAGCATCGGAAAATTCTGATGAAGATAACATGGATCATGGGGGAGGATCCAGTTCTAGAAATCAACTTTCATCTACAAGGAAGTGGACCAAATCACATACACCTGACTTAATTATTGGATATCCTGAAGCAGGTGTCAGATGTAGAACTGTAAAATTAAATGAAAGTCTCTATCATTCTTTTCTATCTCAGACTAAACCAAAGAAAGTGGAAGAAGCTCTTCAAGATGCTGATTGGGTGCAAGCAATGCAGGAAGAGTTAAATGAATTTGAAAGAAACAAAGTCTGGACCCTAGTGCCAAGACTAAAGAACATATCGGTTGTTGGCACAAAGTGGGTGTTCAGAAACAAAACTGACAGTGATGGCATAATTACAATAAACAAAGCAAGGCTGGTTGCTAAGGGTTACTCTCAACAGGAGGGTATTGATTATGATAAAATATTTGCACCGGTTGCTTGATTAGAAGCCATAAGAATCTTTTTTGCTTATGCTGCTCATAAAAATTTTAAAGTCTTCAAATGGATGTAAAAAGTACTTTTCTTAATGGAGAATTGGTAGAAGAGGTGTATGTTGAACAACCTCCAAGCTTTGTAGATTCAATTTCCAAATCATGTCTACAGGCTTGACAAAGCACTTTATGGCCTTAAGCAAACTCCAAGAGCATGGTATGAGACTTTAGCTCAATTCCTTATGGAAAGTGGATTTCACAGAGGTACAATTGATAAAACACTATTCTATCTCAACCATGGAAAGGACTTACTTTTGGTACAGATATATGTTGATGATATCATATTTGGTTCTATAAATGCCAAACTCTGTGAGAGGTTTGCAAAGCTAATGCAGTCAAGATATCAAATGAGTATGATGGGAGAACTTAGTTATTTTCTGGGCCTTCAAGTCAAGCAAAATGAAGAAGGTACTTTTATTTGTCAATCCAAGTACACTAGAAATTTACTCAAGAAGTTTGGAATGCAAGACAGTTCAACATCATCCACTCTCCTGGCCACTGCAATCAAGTTAGATAAAGATACTGGCTCATTAGTAGATATTACTAACTACAGAGGTATGATTGGTTCTTTACTCTATTTTACCGCAAGTAGACCTGATATCATGTATGCTACCTGTTTTTGTGCAAGATTTCAGGCTGATCCAAGAGAACCTCATTTAATAGCTGTGAAAAGAATTTTCAAGTACCTTAAGGGTATAGCTAATATAGGATTGTGGTATCCTAGAGAATCAGATTTTAAGCTAATTGGTTACTCAGATGCAGATTTTGCAGGATGTAAAATAGATAGGAAAAGCACTAGTGGAAGCTGCCAATTTCTTGGAGGCAGATTAGTTTCTTGGTTTAGCAAGAAACAGAACTCAATTTCCACATCTACTGCAGAGGCAGAATATGTTGCTGTAGGAAGCTGTTGTGCACAGATTCTTTGGATGAAGAATCAGTTACTGGATTATGGGTTAAAATTTTCTAAAATCCCTATTTACTGTGTTAATCAAAGTGCTATTGCTATGATAGGTAATCCAGTTCAACACTCAATGACAAAGCACATCAGCATTAGGTACCATTTTATAAGGGAACATGTGATGGAAGGTACAGTAGAATTGCATTTTGTTCCAACAGATCAACAACTAGAAGATATCTTCACAAAACCACTATGTGAAGCTACTTTCACAAGACTGGTAAATGAACTTGGAATGGTTTCAGGTTCTTTCTCTAAATCTACTTAGTTTTTGTTCTCATGCATCAGACTTTATGATCAGTGTTTACAGATTATTTATAAACTGTGCTTTAATTGAAATACATTAAATGCTGATTGTTATCTGATGTGGATCTTTATACTCTGATAGTGATTTGAATGTTCTGTGACTATTCAATCCAAGGAGGATATATGTGCTATATGCTGACATAGTAGCCTTTAACACACTAGAAATCCCATGTTTAAATTAGTTGTTTATGTGGAAACTCATTAACACAAGCAAATTCTGATTTTGAGCTTAGTCAAGTTTACTTTGTGTATCTTATTACTAAGTCACAAACTAGATTTATGTTTCCTATCTGTCAGATTCTGATGTCAGTAAATCTTAAGGATGAACCTAAATGCTGATAAGCCTCACTTATCTGAAGAAAAGAAAAGAAAAGAATAATAAAAATCAGGTACTCCTTTGAAATCTAGAGACAAAATGTGGAAGGGAAGACCCAAGTGCATTGTTGGTATTAAGTAATGTGCATTAGAAAAGCAAATAAATTTTCTTGGTGACTTTTCACATTCTTTGATTACTGGAGAAATACTCTGATAATAGCATAAATTCTAATAAGTAGTTGTGACTCACTTACACTGAGAAGCCACTGTAAAAAGGAATTTCATAAGATGCATAAAATGAGCACAAACAGTTGAAATGGACTCTAGCATAAATTTGTTCTTTAGTAGACTTCATGATTGATGACAGATTTTAAGCACTTTTCTCAATTATGCCTTATTTCTAAGATGTACTGAAGTTTATCAAACTTTAATCTTTATCTGATATTCTGGTAAATGCACACATTATCACACCATATGAATGATGAAAATTATTATGGTGATTTAGTTATTTTGACAAACAGTTTCGTGTCATTTGCATAAATTCTATGGACAAGTTCTGGTGAAAGTTATGATGATTAAACTCTGAAGAATCCAGTTAGTTTTTGTATGAAGAATCACAGAAAAAAATATTCACTTTTTGAGTTGAGATGGCACCAAAAGACTTGATTTTCAATGGAGCTATGTTTGTTCCTAACAACTACTCGTCTATTCTTAGCAAGGATGAAGCTCCATCGGAACTTCACTTTATTCAGGATTTTCTTGCTAATTCTGATATTGGGTATGTTTTGACCCAACCTGAAGCAATCTCTGGAACTTAAGTGCTGGAGTTGTGAAGTAGTGGCATATATGATGATGGCGGTGCTCATGGGTCCCCAAGTATCATCTTTGCAACAGGGGAGGATGAGCATGTTGTTACGTTGGCTACAGTTCGCCAAGCACTGCAATTGCCTGAGAATTGCATTTATTCGACTGTTGAGGAACCAGTTCTTCAACAAATGATGTCCAGTCTGGGGTATGAAAAGACATTGGAAAAGCTGGGTCAATTGAAGAGGCCTTACATAAAGAGGGAATGGAGTTTCTTCTTTGACTGCATCACAAAGACTTTTGCAAACAAATGTTCTAATTTTGATGCAATCCCAATTCTCAGTCAACAAATCGGGTATGCTCTAATTAATCAAACTGATTTTGATTATGCAAGTGCCATTTTAGGTTTTATTGGGGATAGGATGATAGAAGATAGGAATACAGTTTACTTTGCTAGACTCTGTCAACTTATTTATAGTTCTTGTTGTACTGATAAGCCCTAATTAGCTAGTGAATTAATTCCACCATTTAGACTTGCTAAAAGTACTTTTAATGACTTATTATCTACTGATAATAAGAAGACTGTGTTGAGACCCCTCCAAATTCCCATATCTGTCAAACAAGCCTTAATAAACTATGATCCAGTTACATACACTGCACTATACCCTGATGTCTAACCATCTGAACCTTATCCTTCAGTACCTACCACCACTACACAAGCACCTCAAACTTCTCAACCACAACCAAAATCTACCATCAGGACATATTTCAAACCATCAACTCAATCATCTCAACCTGAATCATCATCTCATACCATTAGATCTTCATCTTCTAGACCAAAAAGGACAAAGTCTGTTTCTCAACCTCCTCCAAAAAGAATGAAAATGATTCTCAGGGATGAATCTGACAGTGAAAAGGAAGCACAGGTTCATGCTTCCGAACCTGTGACAATTGAAGCAGAGAATATTACTTCTTAGAAAGAAACTGCAGCACAAAGTTCTGATACTTTGAAGATGAAATCTGTAAGCTCTGATGTTGCAACACCAACTCCTTCAATGGCAAGGAGATTCAAAAAAATGAGGGCAAATAGGTATAATTCTAAATCTCCATCTGAAGATACTGCAGAAGCTGAGGAAGGGGATCAGGAATCTCTGATCTCAAAAGAGCCAATAATAATTGAATCTCTGCCACCTCCAGCTACAGACAAAGACACTGTACATGATACAGTGGTTACACCTCCAGCCTCTCCTTTTCATGAAGATATTACAGTTGAAGATTCAGGATTAAGTCCTGAAATTGATATCACTAGGCTGCACATACCAACTATTTTTTTATTTTGAAGCTCCTACAGAAGCTTAGCAATATCCAGTTCATTCTCCAATCTTAAATGTTGAGATACCAACTCCACCTGTTTCTCCAAAGCATGTTGAAATTCCTACAGTAGATGAGGTTATTCCTGAATCTCCAGTTGCCTCACACACTATTTTTCTGTCAGAACATAATGAATCTTCTTCAAGTTCTGAAGACAGTGTTTCTGTTGAGACTCCAGTTCCCATTCTGGGAAAGGAAGCACTGGTAAAGAAGTTTATTGAGGAGGATGTACCTATACCTTGAGAGGATACTCACAAGGGAGTTGAGTGGACCAAGAAGGGGAATGATTCTGATTTTATTTCAAGCTCTAACATTCTGACAGAGCATGTGTTAAAAGCTGATGAGTTATTGTCAAATTCTGATTTCAAGACAGAGCTCAAGATCACTGCTCTCTCTACCAAGCATCTTCAAGGTCTACACTGTGCAACTCAAGAAAAGGTTGACAAACTTCTGGAAAAGGCAGAAAAACTAGATATGGAAACCAAACTTGATAAAAAGAGGTTTATCAGACCTATTATTGTAAGAACCCTGATTTTTGTAATATTTTAAAACTTCTGTGAATAGTAACTTGAGCTAATTAATTAATACGTATGGGGATCATCATAAAATGAATAGTGGAATTTTGAGAATCCGAGATCATATTTTTGTTTATCGAGGAAAATAAGTGAATGTAAAAGCCGACGAAATTCGAAGATTCACAATTATACTACGTGTTTTCGTATCCGTAAAGAATGGCGTAGAACCGGGAATACTACGTGAAATAAATAATATATCAAGGTGTTTCTATGATCAAGAGAAGGAATTGAATTGGTTATAGGATTATAAGCAATAAAAGAAATCTCTACGAAACAAGTCGTTATACGTGGAAACTATCGGAATGGAACGACGATTGCGTTTACGATAAAAAAGCGAATGAGAAATTAAATCCCATGCAAGTTGGCCATGCATAACCAAGTCCTAACTAGTAGTTAGGAGTGTAACTAGATGATTAGAAGCTAACTAGAATAGTTAGTGGAATAGTGTTGAATAGTGATGGGAGACAAACAAGTACACAAGCCATACTTCTCCCTTTTCTCACTTCACCACACAATCAAACCAACCCATACCTTTGCCAAATTATTGTCAAATCTGCTGCATACATCCCATATATTCATTATACACTCCCACACTTTAGCCACAAAAGAAAACAACCCCTTTTCCCTCACTTAAAGCTCTCCCATTTTTCATTCCAGCAGTTCGGATTTTCTGAGCAAGGGAGAAAGAAAAATTCATAACTCAAAATATACTCATTCAAATATCATGAAATTTTTACCATAGCTTCTCTATATCATGGGTAAGCTTCGTAACGAATGTCAGCGTCAAATTAATTTTTTTCAATTTTATAAAAATGTTTGAATGAGGTGCAGAAAGGTTACTCCGAAATTTTAACTTGTTTCTTGGTTTTGTTTCTTAAGGATCTAGCCCTTCTAAGTGTTTTCTAAGAAAACCAAGCCTCAATCATCCTAGAACTAACCTTACTAGTATCCAAGAAGGTATAACTTTCAACCGTTTAAGGTTTTATGGTTGGATTTAAGAGTTATGTTTGTTGTAGTGTTAAGATCCAAAGGATTGTATTTGTTTGAGTTTGTATTGATTATGTTCTTGCTAAAGGCTTGAGATGTTGAGTTGTAATCCATTTATGTGGTACTAGATAGAGCATATAAGGTTCATGTGGGTGGATCTTGAGAAGTACTTGTATTTATGATGGTTATAGGTAGTGATTGTGTTAAGATCAAGTAGTAGAAATTGAGTTTGGGCATTCTTGCACTTGATCTGTTTTCTGCAGGACATTCGGCCATGAAAATGGTTAAAATTTGAAAACCACTGGCCATGAATAGATAGATATTGTTTTGCAGTTTCTATACATATGTAGATCATCATGAGGAGATTTACGGTTTAGGAGTTATGGTCGTTTTAGTGTAAAACATTTCTGCGATTAGCCAACTGCACTTAAGTCCAATTGCATGGTGATTTTGAAGGACTTAAAATAATTCTGAGATTCTGGAAAACTTATAAAAAATGGATATGACAGTAGAGAAGACTGTACAAAAAGAATTTTGAGAAAATATTAATTTTTCGATTCTATAAAAATGTTTTGGTAAAGTGAGCGCAAGCGAGAAACGCATAAAAACCTAGTTTTGACGCGCGTTTTCTCACGTTCGAGCTTAAAACTCGAAATGGACTTTCTAAAGCGAACGATCGATTTCAAAACTCGACCATGTTATAAAGTGAGAATATAAGTGTTGAGAATGTGACGATCGAAGATTCGTTATACTTGAGTAGTTGCGAAAGTTGCTTAATAAAAGCGAGACGTTAATCGCGTACTAACTTAGACCGTTGGTTCTTGTTTATAGATCGCCAACTAAACACCAGAGACCATACCACTTCGATTACTCGAGGCAAGTTTTTGAAACCCTATCTCATACTATCCATGCTATATATATACTGTTGTGATATTGATGCCATGATTTACATTTCAAATATATATGCTTGTCTATGATATCAATGCATACGAATTATGCGATTGTTACGAAAACAAATTTCGTTTTACACGAGTATGAGAAATTGAAATGTATTTCAAATATAATATATGATAATGGGAGTTGGAGATATTTTAATAGCGATTTAATTCCGGAGAGAGCCGGACGCGAAAGATTTCTATTTCCATAAATAAAGTACCTTTCGCGTAATATAGATATCAAGCGAACGATTGAGATATTGACTTAAACTTCGAGAAATATTGGTTTATTCATTTAAGGGACACCCTTACTTGATTGATTATTTTATAAAGCGATACTTAAGGGATTATTAAATATCCAGAAAGTATTTAAAAATATACTGAATAGTTTATAAATCATTTCACGTTATTTAATAAAGATTTAACTATTCAAAGAGCAATTATAGGATACCAAACCCTGTTTTGATTATTTGATTAAGGTGTCTCCATTCGTTGGACCTCATTCAGAAATATTTTATATTTCAGAAATATTTTGTATTTAAGGTTTATTAATTCATTGAACCTTAATTCGAAATACTTTGTACTTAAGATTTTATCAATTCATTGAACCATATTCAGAGATATTTTATATAGAAGGTTTTTATCAATTCATTGAACCTTATACAGAGATGTTTTATTTATAAGATTTTATCAATTCATTGAATCCCTCTTAAATTATTATGAGACCTTAGATATTTAATATCTTCGGACTTCTAAAAACTTATTTAAAAATAGACATAGTTCCCAAAGGTACTTTCTAAATTATTCAAAAATCTTGAAAGAGATTAATCATTTGAAACGTATAAAAACCTTAGGGAACTTAGTCTAGAAGCATAAGAGTTTTGCTTCCTCGTTCAATAAAGAACAAGTGAGTAATATATGTGTCACCCTACTACAAATAGGGATTTGAAAATGATTTTAAATTCAAAACTCCGACAACTCCCAAAGATCAATTGAGTTAAAAGTGATGAATAAATCATCTTATTTAGAGGTCAACTTTTAACGACCTATTCCTTCGAAAAAGGATTTTGAGCAAAAGATATAATTGTTTTGGGACTGGAATGTGGCATGCCCGGCACGGAGTGGTATCGGGCAGTGACCAAGCGCGGAGTGGCGCATTATGCAAGCGTGGAGTGGTGCATTGTACGGTTATATGGTCTATGTGACCATTGACTTTCGGACTTGCACGACAATGGGAAACCACCGTGTAGTGTCTTGATGAGCCCAAAGGCGGCTAGGTTTGTATTCCTTGTACTAGTAGAGAAAATTTCGTATTCGGCTGATCACCGATACGTGTTTTATTCCAGTATAGTCCCTTTCTTCCATTTTGGAAAAACTGTTGTGAAATATACAACAGAGAGCCGATAAGGCTGAGTTTTAAACAAGGATATTGATGAATATATATCAAATCCATTTGAGAAATCTGCCGATAAGGCTGAGTTTAAATAAGGATGTTGATGATTATATATCAAATCCATTTGTGAAATCTGCCGATAAGGCTGAGTTTTAAATTGGGATGTTGACGAATATATATCACACCCATATGAGAATCTTGGTTCGAGTAACATCTTGAGATTTTGAAATAAAATGAGTACGAGTATAAAATGATTTTGAGAAAGAGATGAATACAAGTATTCATTGGATATACTATTGTAGTTGATTTTGAGAATATTATAAATTTGATAAGCATATAAACTTTCAGAACGCTTTGGAGATACAAAGTATAATTATTGGTTTTATTTATCCTTACATACTTAAATATGGGGATATATACCTTGCTGAGCTTTAATGCTCACCCTTGCTTTTATATATCATATCACAACAGACTACCAGCATGGATCAGACCAGGACTGCTGTCCTTAGGCGGGTAAGGAACGCTCGTGAGTTCCGTAGGCTTTTTGTGCGCTAGCCCCGTCAGGTAGATAAGTGGAAATGATTTATTTGATAATGTTTCCAAGCATATAACCTGTGTGTATGTGAGTTTGAATAAAAGGTCGAGTAATATTGTGAAAAGAGAATTATTTAATTAATAAGTGATCGTAACGACCCGAATTCACGACCTTGGATTTGGGGGTGTTACAGAAATGGTATCAGAGCCAAAGGTTATAAGTTTTGGAAACAGTAAAAGTAAAATGGGTAGATTGAGGATCTAAAAGTTAACAAGAACTCTCATCGAGTTCGTAGTCGGATTACTATGGAGTAGTCGCGACGGTAGTACCCAAGGGGACCTTAGCCTTAAGAGTTGAGGCATTGGTTGAGTTATTAACAGTCAATTGAAAAGCCAACATTAAGGGAAGAGAATGAGTTGTAGCACTCAGAGAAAAGATTTCTAAGAGTTATATGCGAAAGAAAGTCTATTGGTTAAGCCGATAGAGTTTGTTGATGGACTACCAGGAGTTATGTTGAAGTGTTTATGTGAAGTGTTATACGGAAATTGATGGAATCGTTTAAGATCAACAGAATGAGGAAAGGAGAAAATTGTACATGATTCTTTTATAATGTTGATATCGAAGTGGAGCTAAGTCTCCAGAGAAAGCGGGATGAAGACGATACCCCAATACCATGGGTTGATTGGAAAACCCGAGTCTTGCCACTCATAGCTCTTTATAGAGTGTCCTTGAGGAGACATATTAGGCAAGAATCAAGATGCTTAATTCTTTTACTATTAAGCTTATTACGTTACCTGAATTGGTTGAAAGTATTGTTCCGATAATAAGGGTTCAATACATGACGAACATCGATTCTACCAAGAAGGGTATTCGCTATACCATTGAGGAATCTATGTCCTATAAGGAAGATTTTAGCGTGTCCCAAGATGAGAATGCTATGCGATAATACGAAATCATTTCATCCGTTAAGCCATTATGGTTCGGCACGAAAAGCGAGAATCGACAGAATAATTTTTGAAAAGTTTCATGCTCCTGCAATCAACGCAGCAAGCTCCGAACTACTAGAGGAGAAGACCAATAAGTCTGGCGCAGAATTCCAAGAGTGGGATGTCACTAGGAGCTACGTGTATATTCTCAACAGGATGTCGTCTTTTGTTAACGCATCAAATCAGGTGCGTGGGCACAACGTTGTGAGTAACTAAAGAGGAATGAAGAATGTATTTGTGACAAAGTGAGTTATTTAGCGACTTTAACATAATGAGTAGAGACGTGAATAATGTTATATTGATGATCTTTTATATTAGCATCAAGATGCCACCCCGACATATTTGGAAACTAGAGCAAACCCTGCTGAATTGGTAAACCAAAATAACCAAGAACACGAGGAAGTCGAATATAATGAATTCGGCTTAGAGTATTACAATGAAGAAGAAACTATGGATACTAACGAGGGGGAAGGCCAGAGAGGAAACCCCATGGACCAAATTATGAATCTTCTTCGAGAGAATTTAAATTGTCACCCTCAATCCAGGTGGATCATGTTCCAGTTACTAATGTCTTTAAGGCCTTTAAGTGGTTAAAACCCCCAGAAATTTCAAGGGACTGCTAACCTATTAAGGCCAGAGCTTGGCTGAAAGAAATGGAAAAAAAGCTTTGAGATAGTGCCCATAGAAGAGACGCAAAAGACTGTGTTCACCACTTATATGTTAAAAGGAGAAGCAAATTATTAGTGGAAACCTAAAGGAACCCTGGAGACTGATGTGATTATCACATGGGGAAAAGTATTTTCCAGGTTTATGGAGGCTCAGATGGAGTTGAAGTTTCTAGAGATTAAGTAAGATAAGATGTCAGTGGCTGTGTACAAAGCCAAATTTATTGAACTGTCGAGATTCGTGCCGGAGTTTGTGAACACGAAAGAGAAAAAGGCGAGGAGATTTCAGCAAGGGCTGAAACAATGGATTCAGGACCGAGTGTCATTACTTTAGATAACAGACTATATGCAAAAAGGCCTCGATTATAGAGGCAGAGAGTGAGCAAAGTCAAAAAGAGGAAGAGAGCAAGAAGAGGAGTTCGGAAGCCAAGGCGGCAGAGCGATAAACAGAAGTTTCCGATTAGAACTGAGAGGGGAGTGGTGTCCCAACCCGTAGTGGGTACCAGGTTCGCCACTACTGTAACACCCCCAAATCCGGGGTCGGGGATCCGGGTTGTCACGAGTTCCACTTCCCTTAACAACACCCAATCTTATTAAACAATCAACTACTCTTTACTGTGACCCCACAATATACACACACACACCCCAAGTTATAGTCTCAGAGATGAATACTCAAAAAAATAATACAAGTCATTTTGTTCCACAATTATATGCCAATACGCCTTAAAAGGTTTTCTGAATAAATTTACATTTCTTTGCCATTATTACAATTCATAAATATACATAAATCTGGTACATCAGAAGTTGAAAGCCTAGCCTATTGGTAGTTCCTACCTCAGCTACGGCGGCATCAGTGCTTCTAGAAAACTGCGGAACGTCTCCTAACCTCTTGCGAATCGGGAGCTTGGTCCGGTTCATCTTATCTATCTGATGTTGTGTGATGAAAGAAGAAAGCAAGGGTGAGCAGCAAGCCCACCAAAATAATATGTATAATGATTAACAATATATGAGCCTTCTCATAGTACTCATGAAAGTCTTGGTCAAAAGAAATGAACCAAGTTGATATCTTAATGCGATGAAGTCGCAAAATATTCAGTATATATACATATATACTTTTCAAAATCTTGGAAGTCCTCTTCCATGCATAATACACACAGAGTTCCAGTGTATAACTGTATAAAAATACCGTTGCAAGGTGATCTCATATATCTAACCTTGTCTCAACGTTTTTCTGAAAATCTTTGTCATGCATAAGATAATCATTTACTAGATATAAGTTTAAAAAAAATGAAGTTACAAGATACTCTAATATACTTTATATCCAAATACTACTTGAACTACCACCGTTCAAGTTATAATCAGTTTCAAAGTTCATCACCCAGATGAGACTGCAAGATAAGACTTGAATAGATTCCATCTTTAAAATATCATTAAAGGAAATGAAGTTATGACAAACTTTATTTAGTCCCGATATATATATATTTACATATATATATCTCTTAAACATTTCCTGGAACCTCTGTTATGTAAAGTATGAACAGAGTTTGAAACATCCAATGAATTTTTGGAAAGGAAAAGAATTTTGGCATAAACCAGATATCTTGCTGATCAGGCAAAGATACCAATAAGTAACCTTTTCTACTGTAGATGGATGAATTCCTCACCGGTCATCACCCTGGCCGCATTAGGACCTCGCGCTAGACCGTTACCCGGCCCCTCACGCGTTGATGGACTGCCACCCAGCCACTTACACAATAATAGACCGTACCCCGGCCTGTCGCTTATGCCGACTCAATTAGATGGGCTTACTTCCCGAACATTGGGCAAGTAATCAATTCATTTACCAAAACTGCAACCTCGTTGCGAATATAAAATACACCACAGAGCTGGATTCCCCAAGTTTTGAGCGAGTATTTAAATCCCCTTAAAAAGGAAGATCTTAAATATAAAAATGAGTTTTGGGATCCGCTCTGACTTTAAAAATCATTTTGAAGACTCGAAAACACTTTATAGAGTGTTTGGAGTAAAGCTGATTTAATGAAGTAAATCAGTCCCCAGAATATTTAGAAAATGACTGAATATTATTATTTAAATAATATTCCCATAAAGAATAATCTTTATAAAAATAATTGAAGTAGAAGTATTAAAACTTATACTTGAAACGAGTATTAAATAACCAAAGATATACTTATATGAAAGTATTATCTTTATTTGAATAATCGAAAATAAGTTTGATTATTGACACCTTATTCTTTAATAAAATAAAGAATATACCTCAGCAAATAATCGGAGTCATAGATCCTCAAATGAATATTCAAATAATATTCAGATAAATAAATAAAAGGAGTCATACGCCTTCGAATAATATTCGAAATAATATTCAATAATAAAATAAAGTTAAAGTTATCGAATAAACCTTATTCGATTAATAGTTTGGAAAACTATAACCATATATATATATATATATATATATATATATATCCATATCCATATATACAAAATCTACTCGGGATCCTCGACTCCCGGTTTTAGAAAATATCTTCACCTTTGGGTCCCTATACTAAGGGTATATGCAAGTTACCGCTATCCTCTAGCATAGGTATTATGCAACTATAAGCATTGAAATCAACAGATAGATAACCAGATTACGAAACAGACATGCATATATACCATATTAGCATGCTCCAATATATCGCAAAATTTGCTAATAACAATCATGCAATATCACAAGATAATGCATATACATATATTTACATCACAACAATAGTATAACGGGTAGAAAACTTGCCTGAGCGACTGGGGTTACGAATGGCTCGGGACGAGTCTGGTAACCTATAAGCAACAAGTAAGTTGGAATTAAACCAAAGTCACTTGTAAATCTATACTCTAACCAACTCAGACTCTAACGCTCGTTTTGCGCTTACTGATTCTCTTAAGTCACTCGAGTACCCTCGCCTCCACTATTTTTAATAATTTAACCATTACGAGTTTTAAGGCGATTCTTTCGCGAGTGTCTTATCAACTGCCTAACACACTCTACATAAATGTTTCATGCTCCAATTAGTCATTTAAGGGCCTTAACCAAGGTTTCAAAGTAAGGCGAGGGGTAAAGGTTCGTTCGTGAAACACCGTTACTTAAAACGGTCGTTTCTCCTAAACCGTACATCGGATTCAAGCAAACCACATATCAAAATGAAGCTTGAAACATAACCTATCTAAGCATGGAAGTGGTTAATTTATAGAAGTGGGTGTTCGGGTCCAACAGTTAATCACAAAACAGTTTATAGAAAATCGGGCATTACGACGGCTATAACCTAACGATTTCCAAAGTTTAAACTACACCAAATCATCACCAATTCAACAACAATCCAACATCCATCAACATCAAACTAAACCCATTCATCTAAGCACTATTATCATCCAAACAAACCAAACTTAAAACTAAGGGTTCAAGAGTTTATACCTTCCTTGGAGAGTGGGTAGTCACTAACAAGCCTCTAGGAACCTTGATCTATGCTTAATCAACCTTAAGCTTTCATGAAAATCAAGAAAATCAAAGTAAGTTACTATTCACTACTATTCATCATCATATTTGATGAGTGGATTAGCTATGCAAACCATGGAATCTTGATCTTAAACTCATGGTATAACTAAGTTATGAAATATAGGATCCAAGGAAACAAACCTTGTAATTTTCCATGGCCTAGAACTTGAGTTTTGAAAATCTATTTCTTCATTTCTTCAAAAGGCCGAATGGAAGAAGAAATAAATGGGGGAGAGCTTTTGCTTGCTTGTCTTGCCTTGATATTTGTGCAAAGAATGCATGGTTGTGGTTAATTATTGGCTAAATATCTTGTTTTCAATTGCTTATGTCATTGCTTGCATCACTACTTTGCCACATGTCTCATTCTTATGGTGTGATGATGTCACCTTGCTTCTAACCACATGTTTTAGCTTATATTAGAAGCTTCCTTCTCATGTTACTTGCATGTGCTTACCCCTTGGACGTTTATTTGTTTTACGGTTCGCTTAACTCTCTTTCTCGTTGATCGTTTGAGGGATCATACCCGGGATCTTATTACTTGGGTTCCCTTAACCTTTCTCAATATATTATATTCCTTTTTATAATCCTCTCTTATAATACTTGAATTTAAATCCCTTTAATCATGTTACCTTATACTCAATTCTTTCGGTATCTGGTGGATTTTCGAGAAAAATCAAAGTGTTCGGAATTGGATTCTGACGATCTTTACATACACTTATTTACTTTATGGAATACTAATACGATATTAGAATTTCCATAACAGTACTCCTATATAGCGTGGTCTGATAATTTTTCTTAATCAGCATCATCAACAAAAGTTACTATTCATCCGTGTTTCAAAAATTCCAAAAATTGGGGTTATTACAGTCTCCCCTCCTTAAAAGGATTCCGTCCCGGAATCAAATAAAAATGAATAGGGATACTTTCTTAGCATTGCACTTTCTAACTCTCAAGTAAATTTTCCCACGTTGTGGTTCTACCATCAAACTCTGACTAGTTTGATAACCCTTCTCCTAAGCACTTGTTCCTTTTCAATCTATAACCCTTCCTGGTTGCTCCATATAGGTTACTTCTGGTTGCATGTCTATGCGCTCATATGCCCCTATTTGTCCGGCATCCGAATTACATTTCCTTAACATTGATACGTGGAACACGTTATGAACTTGCTACATGTACGGGGGTAGGGCTAGCTCATATGCTAACTTCCCAATATGTCTTAATATATCCAAGGGTCCAACAAATTGTAGACTTAGCTTTCCTTTCTTTCCGAACCTCATCAATCCTTTCCAAGGGATACCTATAACATTACTAGGTCCCCTATTTCATACTCTTTGTCCTTTCGTGTCATGTCCATCTTGGGCTACTACCAGCCGTCCTCTGATTAGATCTATCATATCCTTGGTCCTTTGGAATACTGCGGATCCGAGCATCTTGCGCTCTACAACTTCATCCTAACATAAGGGAGATCGACATTGTCTTCCCTCAAGGATCTCATAAGGCGACATCTCGATAATGACAAATGATCTATTGTCGTAAGAAAACTCAATCCGTGTTAAGTGATCATTCCAATTTCTTTCAAGTCTATTGCACAGACTCTCATTATAGCTTTTAGCATTAGAGCTTCTGCTTCTCAATACCCATTCTTTTCGAGTTCGTAATCGCTACTACCTTCCGTTCCTAATATTATACTGGTTATACTTTTGCTCGTTAGCGTTCTATAACCTTTTAATAACCACGTCAACCTTAGTATTACGAATGTGTTCCCATTCTGAATACCACCATAACTTTACTACTCCTTTTTTAGCTGTTTCTATTTTCGAAAGCTTAATCCTTCATATAGAAGTAAAAGAATTTATTGAGAGATCACTATGATCATGAACACTTGTTATCTCGCATAGTTAGTACAGAAGGTGGCCAGCCTTTAGTACTTGACAAGCAATTAAACAATAGTTGGTATCCTACTAGGCTTCTATCACACAGATAGACAGTCATTCGGCAATACCTCCCCTTCTGGAAGGGTTGTTCTTCTCAACTTACATGAAATGAAAAGAAGAGAAAAGAACGAACTGAAGAGAATTGTATATATAAAAAAAAATATACTGCCACAAAATATCTGGCTTGGAACCTACCTCTGAACTATAGAGGTTTGTCATAGGAGAACAAA
This sequence comes from Apium graveolens, assembly GCF_009905375.1. Taxonomy (NCBI): domain Eukaryota; kingdom Viridiplantae; phylum Streptophyta; class Magnoliopsida; order Apiales; family Apiaceae; genus Apium; species Apium graveolens. The sequence continues at coordinate 68,738,310 of NC_133647.1, forward strand.
ACATATACGTATTTATATCAGCATCAAGTATTATAGCATCGTATTTCCCATGCCTAAATATTTATATTCCGTCAATCATTCTATGGACCCATGCTCTTCCTCGAGCTTATACACAATCACCTTTGAAACTCCCTCGATTTCGAAAATCGAACCTGGGATCTCATTTTAGACATCACCGTTACTAGAGTTCTATGCTTGCACCGCAACCTTCCTCATATAATAATACGACTCTCTTTTCATAAGAGGGAATAAATATTCAATAGGTAGATACTCTACTTAATTAGTCTATCAATGATAACTTTACACTACCACGACCCGTTTAGTGGTACTGAATCTCAACATCCATTCCAATACAACTCTCACAGTTGTAATCAGCTCATTACTCGCAGAATCATTGCTGCATTACTATGGCCCACCGTTGACCTACTGTAGTCATTCGCTTTCCATGAAGTTTTAATAGCTAACCATACGGAGTCCATTCATATCATATCTAATTCTCCTAAGGAGTTAACATAACCACCAATCACAATTCATGAAGAACACTCCAAACTCTGACGTACTTTCATGACATGAAGTAGATAAAATTGCAGAAGAGTTTCAATGAAAGCAACGATAGCAGGTTAATACCATTCTTAGTCATATGCCTTAAATAGAAGACTTAACTCAAAGGTTCGTTTAGTCCTTTTTGAAACATGGTCCTGGATTATTCTCAAGATAGTACCTCCTAAGATAGATAGCCCGTTCCTGGCGATTACACGAATTAAACCTTTACCAACTACTATTACGGTTGGGTATTGCACAGTCATCAGAAGGAATGTCAATCTTTCAAACCATAATTCAACCTTCACATTTTTAACCATCATCACTGTTTTCTTTTGGCACACGCGCCTATAATTATCCACTTACCTTTAAAGTGTCGGCCACCTCTTTGGCCTTTCCTGATAGTAAAATTTCCTTACAGTCAATGTCATTTTAACCACCTCCAAATAAATTTTCTACCTTATTTCCGATCACTGCTTGAGTGAAGATGTTTTCCTTAAAATCAGATGGGAAAGAAAAGAAAAAAAAATATCACCATTTTTCCATAAGTTATTGCCTCAGTCTTTAGAGGTTAATCACTGTCATGACTGACTCTCAATCATAATTAGAACATCTTTTGTCTTAGGTCCTAATTGCCCTGAACAATTTCGACCTTTACTGGTTCGATCCATACTTTCTCGTGGTTTAACACGTGCCCCACTTGGCATCATTATAATTATGTCATATTTCCTTTATCCACATTTCTATTCTTGAGAATTTTGAATATTACCTTTTTCCTTATAAAACCTCTAAGGTTATCCTTCAATCGTTCCTCCTGTATTCCCTAGATACAGGGCATATCACAATACCATTTACTAATAGTAGAACCATTGTCTATATACTTCTGCAAAATTTCTCCACTGATTCTTAAAGGTTGTTGTTACCTTAACCCTTTCCCAATCATACTGTCAAAACTCATACTGTCCCTATTAAGGGTGACATGCCAACCTTTATGCAGTCCCCTAGGATTCATTTTAAGTTACCGATGTTCTATCCTTAATTCCACCTTTAAAAAGGTACAAGCATCCTTCCATGGATAAATAAAGTTATATATCCCTGATAAGGGTATCTTATTCAATCATTTCCACCTCGATAGTCTATACCGAATTTCACAATAGCATCCTTATTCGAGTTAAGGTCAATCCACATGGCCTCCAAAAGATAAAAATGGTTATCCGCTTTTCTTTCCTGATTTGGTAATGATCACATGGATGATCTGGAAGATATTGGTCGTGTTCAACGTGAACTTCTTCTTAATAAATCCTTATTTACTTTTGTTGTTTATCTCAACAGTCATCTCAATGTTGGGATATCTTTCATACCTGGCATCTCCCTTCCTGGGTATCAAGCCACCGGTCTTACACTTCACATTCTTGAAGGTCACTTCCTTCATCCAAATTTTCCTAATTTCTTACTTCCTTGTCTCCTCAGTCTATCCGCGTCTCATTATTTATCCTTCGAACTATCTCAAGGTTTCCTCGAATCCTCCCAACTTAAAGGGAATAAAATATATGTATCTCTTATGCGTTCCACCATCAATTGAACTCATGGTGAATCACCCTCATCCTGACGATTACATACTTTTCTATTTCTATTGCTACGAGTCTTTAGGGTTTCCTCATACTCAACTCCCTTATCATTCCTCAAACTCTATTGCCGTTATATTCCCTTCCACTTCAGTTTCTTTTTATTTTCCTTTCTCTTATCATTATTTCATGAACCAACACAACATAAGCATTGATTTCAAACATCCCGTCATTCTGGATTTGTGTCCTCGGAACGAATCTTGACAACTTTTACAACTTAGATTCATAATTTATCATACTTGTCTGCCTTTGTTCTGGCTCTAAAGCTTTTACACTATCTCCTTATCTTTGGGAATTACTTTCCCGAAAACAATTGACTGAACTTAAATCAGTTTATTATAATCTCTTGCTCCGTGCCTTCCTTGGTCTTTCACCAGTGGATGGTCTCTTTCTTAGGAGGGTAAGTGACAAAAATAGTCTTTTGTGGTTCGTCAATCATTTAGAATCTCAAATGATTCCTCTATTTCCTTTAGCCAGGCTCTTGCCTCGACTAGGTCAACCTGTTCCTTGGAACTCTGAGAGCTTAGCGACTTAAAGGTCATGAAAGAATTTCCTACCGCATTGTTTCCTCAAGGTGGTGGTTGGGGATAATAGTCTAAGTTCTTTTTAGACAGGTCCATGAATTGTCGTATAGGAGTACCATCTCGGGTCTCCTTTCCTTACTCGACTTTCCGTTTCCTTAGTATGAAATGTTTCATCCTTCTCCCATACTTGGGGTTATCTTATACGTTAAAATCCTCATTTTCCACTTCATTATGTTATGGGTTCCTTCTATCTTGATGGCGTCCTCCCTGACTATCACATTCAGGGTTTGCCCTTAATCTTATTCCTTGAACTATGACTTTCATCTAAGATCTCATCTTTAAGCTCTTGAACATTTGGAATCCAAATTCTATAGGAATACCTCATTATTCCCTTATCATCTTTCTCGGTATTAATCTCATATCTATTTGTTGGCTCTCTGCCTTCATTCATCACTTTTTCTGTCCCAATATGTTCTTTTCCGATAATTCGGACTGTATTGCAATCTCAAACAGCTTTTCGGTACCGGCTCCGGTTACCTTCATATCTATTTCCATTTTTTTCAAAATCTCTTATCAACTTTCCCAAAGACATTAACCTCTTGAGTCTCTCCTTCTTACTAAGGGCATCAGCCACCACATTGGCTTTCCCCGAATGATAAAGAATCTCCCAATCATAATTCTTGATTAGCTCTAACCGCCTCCTCGGGCATATGTTGAGCTCTTTCTGCGTGAAAATGCACTAGAGCTCCTATGGTTTGTGTAAATCCCGCACTTCTCTCCATACAAGTAGTGCTTCCAATCTTTAGGGTAAAACTATTGCCACGAGCCTAAGCTCATGGGCGGGGATATCGAATTTCATATTACCTTAATTGTCTTGACGCAGACGCGATTATCTTGCTGTGCTAAGAAGCACCCTAATTCCTTATGCGAAGCGTCACTTACAAATCACAAAATCTCCTTTTTCCCTCCGGCAACGCCAACATAGGGGCCGTCACCAACCTTTGCTTCAGTTCTTAAAAGCTGTTCTCGCATTTCTCTGCCTATTCGAACTTCTCATTCTTATGAGTAAGTCGCGTTAAAGGGGCTACTGTCTTTACAAACTTGAACGAACCTCTGGTAGTGACCGGCCAATCCTACCTCTGGTAGTCGACCAAACCATGGTCATCAATTCATCAGTGGTCCTTTATCCAATCCTGTCAGGATCCTCCATGGGATCCTCCTCAACAACTATCCCTTCTAGGACAACATCCTCAACCGCTAAATCCTCAATATCAACATCATCCGGTCCTGCATTAGGACACTCTATCGGATCCACAATCCGATCTCCAATTAGTAATAAAATATCATCGCGATGTTGCTCCTCAACCTCAGGGTTCGGAGTCCCGCTACCATATACGATAACGAACTATGCTTCTATCGCTACATTTATAAGGGTTCCCATAAGGGTTTTAACTGTCAGTACTACGTTAGGTAGTCCGACTATGAACTTGGCAAGAGTTCTTATTATCTTAGTGAACTTATTATCTTAACGTCCCATCATCTCTGAGGTTTATAACACTTAGCTCTGATACCATTTCTGTAACACCCCCAAATCCGGGGTCGGGGATCCGAGTTGTCACGAGTTCCACTTCCCTTAACAACACCCAATCTTATTAAACAATCAACTACTCTTTACTGTGACCCCACAATATACACACACACACCCCAAGTTATAGTCTCAGAGATGAATACTCAAAAAAATAACACAAGTCATTTTGTTCCACAATTATATGCCAATACGCCTTAAAAGGTTTTCTGAATAAATTTACATTTCTTTGCCATTATTACAATTCATAAATATACATAAATCTGGTACATCAGAAGTTGAAAGCCTAGCCTATTGGTAGTTCCTACCTCAGCTACGGCGGCATCAGTGCTTCTAGAAAACTGCGGAACGTCTCCTAACCTCTTGTGAATCGGGAGCTTGGTCCGGTTCATCTTATCTATCTGATGTTGTGTGATGAAAGAAGAAAGCAAGGGTGAGCAGCAAGCCCACCAAAATAATATGTATAATGATTAACAATATATGAGCCTTCTCATAGTACTCATGAAAGTCTTGGTCAAAAGAAATGAACCAAGTTGATATCTTAATGCGATGAAGTCGCAAAATATTCAGTATATATACATATATACTTTTCAAAATCTTGGAAGTCCTCTTCCATGCATAATACACACAGAGTTCCAGTGTATAACTGTATAAAAATACCGTTGCAAGGTGATCTCATATATCTAACCTTGTCTCAACGTTTTTCTGAAAATCTTTGTCATGCATAAGATAATCATTTACTAGATATAAGTTTAAAAAAAATGAAGTTACAAGATACTCTAATATACTTTATATCCAAATACTACTTGAACTACCACCGTTCAAGTTATAATCAGTTTCAAAGTTCATCACCCAGATGAGACTGCAAGATAAGACTTGAATAGATTCCATCTTTAAAATATCATTAAAGGAAATGAAGTTATGACAAACTTTATTTAGTCCCGATATATATATATTTACATATATATATCTCTTAAACATTTCCTGGAACCTCTGTTATGTAAAGTATGAACAGAGTTTGAAACATCCAATGAATTTTTGGAAAGGAAAAGAATTTTGGCATAAACCAGATATCTTGCTGATCAGGCAAAGATACCAATAAGTAACCTTTTCTACTGTAGATGGATGAATTCCTCACCGGTCATCACCCTGGCCGCATTAGGACCTCGCGCTAGACCGTTACCCGGCCCCTCACGCGTTGATGGACTGCCACCCAGCCACTTACACAATAATAGACCGTACCCCGGCCTGTCGCTTATGCCGACTCAATTAGATGGGCTTACTTCCCGAACATTGGGCAAGTAATCAATTCATTTACCAAAACTGCAACCTCGTTGCGAATATAAAATACACCACAGAGCTGGATTCCCCAAGTTTTGAGCGAGTATTTAAATCCCCTTAAAAAGGAAGATCTTAAATATAAAAATGAGTTTTGGGATCCGCTCTGACTTTAAAAATCATTTTGAAGACTCGAAAACACTTTATAGAGTGTTTGGAGTAAAGCTGATTTAATGAAGTAAATCAGTCCCCAGAATATTTAGAAAATGACTGAATATTATTATTTAAATAATATTCCCATAAAGAATAATCTTTATAAAAATAATTGAAGTAGAAGTATTAAAACTTATACTTGAAATGAGTATTAAATAACCAAAGATATACTTATATGAAAGTATTATCTTTATTTGAATAATCGAAAATAAGTTTGATTATTGACACCTTATTCTTTAATAAAATAAAGAATATACCTCAGCAAATAATCGGAGTCATAGATCCTCAAATGAATATTCAAATAATATTCAGATAAATAAATAAAAGGAGTCATACGCCTTCGAATAATATTCGAAATAATATTTGAATAATAAAATAAAGTTAAAGTTATCGAATAAACCTTATTCGATTAATAGTTTGGAAAACTATAACCATATATATATATATATAAATATATATATATATATATATATCCATATCCATATATACAAAATCTACTCGGGATCCTCGACTCCCGGTTTTAGAAAATATCTTCACCTTTGGGTCCCTATACTAAGGGTATATGCAAGTTACCGCTATCCTCTAGCATAGGTATTATGCAACTATAAGCATTGAAATCAACAGATAGATAACCATATTACGAAACAGACATGCATATATACCATATTAGCATGCTCCAATATATCGCAAAATTTGCTAATAACAATCATGCAATATCACAAGATAATGCATATACATATATTTACATCACAACAACAGTATAACGGGTAGAAAACTTGCCTGAGCGACTGGGGTTACGAATGGCTCGGGACGAGTCTGGTAACCTATAAGCAACAAGTAAGTTGGAATTAAACCAAAGTCACTTGTAAATCTATACTCTAACCAACTCAGACTCTAACGCTCGTTTTGCGCTTACTGATTCTCTTAAGTCACTCGAGTACCCTCGCCTCCACTATTTTTAATAATTTAACCATTACGAGTTTTAAGGCGATTCTTTCGCGAGTGTCTTATCAACTGCCTAACACACTCTACATAAATGTTTCATGCTCCAATTAGTCATTTAAGGGCCTTAACCAAGGTTTCAAAGTAAGGCGAGGGGTAAAGGTTCGTTCGTGAAACACCGTTACTTAAAACGGTCGTTTCTCCTAAACCGTACATCGGATTCAAGCAAACCACATATCAAAATGAAGCTTGAAACATAACCTATCTAAGCATGGAAGTGGTTAGTTTATAGAAGTGGGTGTTCGGGTCCAACAGTTAATCACAAAACAGTTTATAGAAAATCGGGCATTACGACGGCTATAACCTAACGATTTCCAAAGTTTAAACTACACCAAATCATCACCAATTCAACAACAATCCAACATCCATCAACATCAAACTAAACCCATTCATCTAAGCACTATTATCATCCAAACAAACCAAACTTAAAACTAAGGGTTCAAGAGTTTATACCTTCCTTGGAGAGTGGGTAGTCACTAACAAGCCTCTAGGAACCTTGATCTATGCTTAATCAACCTTAAGCTTTCATGAAAATCAAGAAAATCAAAGTAAGTTACTATTCACTACTATTCATCATCATATTTGATGAGTGTATTAGCTATGCAAATCATGGAATCTTGATCTTAAACTCATGGTATAACTAAGTTATGAAATATAGGATCCAAGGAAACAAACCTTGTAATTTTCCATGGCCTAGAACTTGAGTTTTGAAAATCTATTTCTTCATTTCTTCAAAAGGCCGAATGGAAGAAGAAAGAAATGGGGGAGAGCTTTTGCTTGCTTGTCTTGCCTTGATATTTGTGCAAAGAATGCATGGTTGTGGTTAATTATTGGCTAAATATCTTGTTTTCAATTGCTTATGTCATTGCTTGCATCACTACTTTGCCACATGTCTCATTCTTATGGTGTGATGATGTCACCTTGCTTCTAACCACATGTTTTAGCTTATATTAGAAGCTTCCTTCTCATGTTACTTGCATGTGCTTACCCCTTGGACGTTTATTTGTTTTACGGTTCGCTTAACTCTCTTTCTCGTTGATCGTTTGAGGGATCATACCCGGGATCTTATTACTTGGGTTCCCTTAACCTTTCTCAATATATTATATTCCTTTTTATAATCCTCTCTTATAATCCTTGAATTTAAATCCCTTTAATCATGTTACCTTATACTCAATTCTTTCGGTATCTGGTGGATTTTCGAGAAAAATCAAAGTGTTCGGAATTGGATTCTGACGATCTTTACATACACTTATTTACTTTATGGAATACTAATACGATATTAGAATTTCCATAACAGTACTCCTATATAGCGTGGTCTGATAATTTTTCTTAATCAGCATCATCAACAAAAGTTACTATTCAACCGTGTTTCAAAAATTCCAAAAATTGGGGTTATTACAACTACCGTAGCTGGCGGAAATAGCTTTAGCGAACCGGTAAACAAGAGTATCGCCCAGGGAGGTGGTCAATATAAGACTACGTTTCATAACTAATTTCGGTCACCCCTACAGGATCATAAGTCATGTGGGGAGAAACATCCCGGGGTATGTAATTGGGAAAAGAGCTACTGAGGTGCTTTAATTGCAACCAACTAGGACATTATTCTAGCAACTGCCCCAACCCAGCTAGGGCGTGATAGCAGGTAACCTTTTACTCAATTTGGTAACTACAAATATTCTGTTTAATTCTGAAGCAACTAAATATTTTATATCGCGAGATTTTTGGCCAAGTTAAAACTTAATGTGATTCCAACGCGAGAATTATTGCGAATAAAAATAGTGAATCGAGAGGTTGTTCCAATTAATGAGATTCATCTAATCTGCAAGTGGGAACTAGGAGGGAAGGGCTTTAAGTTGGACTTAATTCCTTTCAGGCTGAGAGAATTTGGTGTGGTCTTAAAAATGGATTGGTTGTCGAGCAATGGTGCTCAGATTGATTATAAAGGAAAGAAAGTTAAAATCTGAATGCCTAACGGCAAGAAAATTGTGATTAAGGGTCAGCGTCAGACCCAGAAATTTTTTAATATTGCTCAAGCAAAGCAATTATTAAGGAAAGATAGCAAAACGTATTTAGCATACGTGGCGGGTACCAAGAGAGAAGCCCTGATGTACGTGACATACCAGTTGTTAACCAGTTTGAGGATGTGTTTTCCAAAGACCTTTCAGGATTATCACCTGACCGAGAGATAGAGTTCGCTATCGAATTAGCATCAGGAACGACATCAGTTTCAAAAAGCCCCATATAGGCTAGCCCCGGTTGAAATGAAAGAATTGACTTCACAGTTGCAAGAACTATTGAATAAAGGAATGATGAGACCTAATGTGTCACCATGAGGCACACCAATGTTGTTTGTCAAAAATAAGGATGGTAGTATGCGATTGTGCACAGAGTATAGGGAACTGAATAAGCTGACTATTAAGAACAGATACCCTCTTTCTAGAATTGACGATTCGTTTGACCAACTTGAAGGAGTGGTACATTTTTTGAAAATCGATCTAAGAATGGGATATCACCAACTGAAGATTAAAACAGGGGACAAATACCGTATTTCGCACGAGGTATGGACATTATGAGTTCTTGGTGACGTCGTTCGGGCCAAAGAATGCCCCAGTAGCTTTCATGGACTTTGTGAATCGAGTGTTTAAAAAGTATTGGGACGTGTGCATCATTATTTTTTTATTAATAATATTTTAGTCTATTCTAAAACGGAAGAAGAACATGCGTAATATCTGAGGATAGTGGTAGAAGCATTGAGAAGAGAAAAGTTGTTTGCCAAATTCTCAAGGTGCGAATTCTGGCAAAATGAAGTTCAGATCTTAGGACAATTGATGAGCAGTGAAGGAGTGTTAGTTGACCCTACCAATGTTGAGGCAGTATTTCAATGAGAAAAAATAACCACCTACGGAAGTAGGAACTTTTTAGGAATTAACTGGTTTTATGAGAGGTTCGTACGGGATTTCGTTAAGATATCAGGACCTTTGATTAGGCCTACTTGCAAAACGAAAAAGGTTGTGTGGAATGAAAAATGTGAGGAAAGTTTTCAGGAATTGAAAAGAAGTTTGGTAATATCCCTCATGCTGGCATTGCCCGATGGAAAGGGTGATTTGTGATCTATAGTGATGCGTCACATAAAGGATTAGGATGCATGCTCATGCAGCATGGGAAAGTGGTTGCTTATGCCTCATGGCAGCTGAAGGAATATAAAGTAAGATACCCTACTCATGAATTAGAATTAGCAGCAATAGTTTTGCTTTGAAAAATTGGAGACAATATCCATACAGAGAAAATTATGAGATCTACACGACCATAAGAGCCTTAAGTATATATTTACTCAGAAAGAACTCAACAGGAGACATAGGAGATGGTTAGAGTTAATGAAAGACTATGTCGGTGAGATTTTATATCACCCAGGGAAGGCCAATGTGGTGGCCGATGCCCTTAGTAGTAAAGAGATACTCAAGATGTTGACAACGCCGGAGGAACTAGTGAGAGAACTCGAGGAGATGGAGATAGAGGTGAAGTCACTGGTAAAGGGACTGATGGACTAATTGAGATCAAATTAGAACTGGAATTGTTAGAAAAGATGGGACATTATCAGGAAGAGAAGATGAATGAAGAGTGAGAATCTTTGACTGAGAAGAAGTCAAATGTGAGAAAGATGAGAAGGGAATTATGAGGTATGCGAACCGGATTTGGATTCCGAATGTTCGAGAATTAAAAGATGAAATTTTACGCGAAGGACATAATTCTAGATATTCAATTTATCCTGGAGGTACCAAGATGTACCGAGATCCAAAGGAATATTATTGATGACCCAACATGAAAAGAGACGTGGCCAATTGGGTCAGTAAGTGTTTGACCTGTTAAAGAGTGAAGGTGGAACATCAGCGACCGAGGGGACTCCTACAACCCTTAGGAATTCCGATGTGAAAGTGGGAACAAATAGCCATGGATTCTGTGGTAGGATTTCCCCGAGCTAAGGCTAACCGTGATGCAATATGAGTAATTATATATCGACTGACCAAGTCAGCATACTTTCTTCCAATCAAGAAAACCTACATGGTGGATAGATTAGTAGAGCTATACATCAAGGAAATTGTGATAAGACATGGAGTCTCTGTAGCTATCGTATCTGACAGAGATCCCCGATTCAACTCCAGATTTTTTTGAGGAGCTTTCAGGAATGCTTATGAACCAAACTGAATGTGAGTACTGCATACCATCCCCAAACCGATGGAGAAAGTGAGTGAAACATTCAGACATTGGAGTACATGTTGAGAAATTTTGTAATTGATTTTTAAGGTTATTGAGATGAACACCTATCTTTGATAGAGTTTGCCTACAATCATAGTTATCATGCGAGTATAGAAATGCCCCCACATGAGGCGCTGTATGGTCGGAGGTTCCATTCACCCTTGTACTGGGATGAAGTTGGTGAAAGAAAGTTACTAGGTCCCGACTTGGTGTAAAGAACGAGGGACATAGTTGAGTTGATCAGAGGATGACGGACAGCGTAAATATGCCGACTTAGCATGAAAAGACAGAGAGTATGAAGTGGGTGACCAGGTATTTTTGAAAGTGTCACCATGGGAAGGACTGATGAGATTTGGAAAGAAAGGGAAGTTGAGTTCCCGATATATGGGTCCTTTGAGATTTTGTGACAAATAGAACCGTGGCATACGAATTGGCTTTACCTCCAAACCTTCAACAGGTTCATAGTGTTTTTCATGTGCCAATGTTGAGAAAGTATAATGCGGATACCAAGAATATAGTGAAACATGAGTAAGTACTAGATCTGTCCTATATTGAGCAACCAGTTGAAATCATTGGTTGAAAAGAGCAAGTACTCAGGGACAAGAGTGTCAAGCTATTCAGAGTCTTATTGAGACATCCCAAGGTCGAGGAGTCGATTTGGGAATTAGAGAGCCACCTGCGAGAAAGGTACCCCCATCTATTTGTGAGTTGATTCCGGGACGGAATCCTTTTAAGGGGGGGAGACTGTAAGAACCCTGATTTTTGTAATATTTTAAAACTTCTGTGAATAGTAACTTGAGCTAATTAATTAATACGTATGGGGATCATCATAAAATGAATAGTGGAATTTTGAGAATCCGAGATCATATTCTTGTTTATCGAGGAAAATAAGTGAATGTAAAAGCCGACGAAATTCGAAGATTCACAATTATACTACGTGTTTTCGTATCCGTAAAGAATGGCGTAGAACCGGGAATACTACGTGAAATAAATAATATATCAAGGTGTTTCTATGATCAAGAGAAGGAATTGAATTGGTTATAGGATTATAAGCAATAAAAGAAATCTCTACGAAACAAGTCGTTATACGTGGAAACTATCGGAATGGAACGACGATTGCGTTTACGATAAAAAAACGAATGAGAAATTAAATCCCATGCAAGTTGGCCATGCATAACCAAGTCCTAACTAGTAGTTAGGAGTGTAACTAGATGATTAGAAGCTAACTAGAATAGTTAGTGGAATAGTGTTGAATAGTGATGGGAGACAAACAAGTACACAAGCCATACTTCTCCCTTTTCTCACTTCACCACACAATCAAACCAACCCATACCTTTGCCAAATTATTGTCAAATCTGCTGCATACATCCCATATATTCATTATACACTCCCACACTTTAGCCACAAAAGAAAACAACCCCTTTTCCCTCACTTAAAGCTCTCCCATTTTTCATTCCAGCAGTTCGGATTTTCTGAGCAAGGGAGAAAGAAAAATTCATAACTCAAAATATACTCATTCAAATATCATGAAATTTTTACCATAGCTTCTCTATATCATGGGTAAGCTTCGTAACAAATTTCAGCGTCAAATTAATTTTTTTTCAATTTTATAAAAATGTTTGAATGAGGTGCAGAAAGGTTACTCCGAAATTTTAACTTGTTTCTTGGTTTTGTTTCTTAAGGATCTAGCCCTTCTAAGTGTTTTCTAAGAAAACCAAGCCTCAATCATCCTAGAACTAACCTTACTAGTATCCAAGAAGGTATAACTTTCAACCCTTTAAGGTTTTATGGTTGGATTTAAGAGTTATGTTTGTTGTAGTGTTAAGATCCAAAGGATTGTATTTGTTTGAGTTTGTATTGATTATGTTCTTGCTAAAGGCTTGAGATGTTGAGTTGTAATCCATTTATGTGGTACTAGATAGAGCATATAAGGTTCATGTGGGTGGATCTTGAGAAGTACTTGTATTTATGATGGTTATAGGTAGTGATTGTGTTAAGATCAAGTAGTAGAAATTGAGTTTGGGCATTCTTGCACTTGATCTGTTTTCTGCAGGACATTCGGCCATGAAAATGGTTAAAATTTGAAAACCACTGGCCATGAATAGATAGATATTGTTTTGCAGTTTCTATACATGTGTAGATCATCATGAGGAGATTTACGGTTTAGGAGTTATGGTCGTTTTAGTGTAAAACATTTCTGCGATTAGCCAACTGCACTTAAGTCCACTTGCATGGTGATTTTGAAGGACTTAAAATAATTCTGAGATTCTGGAAAACTTATAAAAAATGGATATGACAGTAGAGAAGACTGTACAAAAAGAATTTTGAGAAAATATTAATTTTTCGATTTTATAAAAATGTTTTGGTAAAGTGAGCGCAAGCGAGAAACGCATAAAAACCTAGTTTTGACGCGCGTTTTCTCACGTTCGAGCTTAAAACTCGAAATGGACTTTCTAAAGTGAACGATCGATTTCAAAACTCGACCATGTTATAAAGTGAGAATATAAGTGTTGAGAATGTGACGATCGAAGATTCGTTATACTTGAGTAGTTGCGAAAGTTGCTTAATAAAAGCGAGACGTTAATCACGTACTAACTTAGACCGTTGGTTCTTGTTTATAGATCGCCAACCAAACACCAGAGACCATACCACTTCGATTACTCGAGGCAAGTTTTTGAAACCCTATCTCATACTATCCATGCTATATATATATACTGTTGTGATATTGATGCCATGATTTACATTTCAAATATATATGCTTGTCTATGATATCAATGCATACGAATTATGCGATTGTTACGAAAACAAATTTCGTTTTACACGAGTATGAGAAATTGAAATGTATTTCAAATATAATATATGATAATGGGAGTTGGAGATATTTTAATAGCGATTTAATTCCGGAGAGAGCCGGACGCGAAAGATTTCTATTTCCATAAATAAAGTACCTTTCGCGTAATATAGATATCAAGCGAACGATTGAGATTTTGACTTAAACTTCGAGAAATATTGGTTTATTCATTTAAGGGACACCCTTACTTGATTGATTATTTTATAAAGCGATACTTAAGGGATTATTAAATATCCAGAAAGTATTTAAAAATATACTGAATAGTTTATAAATCATTTCACGTTATTTAATAAAGATTTAACTATTCAAAGAGCAATTATAGGATACCAAACCCTGTTTTGATTATTTGATTAAGGTGTCTCCATTCGTTGGACCTCATTCAGAAATATTTTGTATTTCAGAAATATTTTGTATTTAAGGTTTATTAATTCATTGAACCTTAATTCGAAATACTTTGTACTTAAGATTTTATCAATTCATTGAACCATATTCAGAGATATTTTATATAGAAGGTTTTTATCAATTCATTGAACCTTATACAGAGATGTTTTATTTATAAGATTTTATCAATTCATTGAATCCCTCTTAAATTATTATGAGACCTTAGATATTTAATATCTTCGGACTTCTAAAAACTTATTTAAAAATAGACATAGTTCCCAAAGGTACTTTCTAAATTATTCAAAAATCTTGAAAGAGATTAATCATTTGAAACGTATAAAAACCTTAGGGAACTTAGTCTAGAAGCATAAGAGTTTTGCTTCCTCGTTCAATAAAGAACAAGTGAGTAATATATGTGTCACCCTACTACAAATAGGGATTTGAAAATGATTTTAAATTCAAAACTCCGACAACTCCCAAAGATCAATTGAGTTAAAAGTGATGAATAAATCATCTTATTTAGAGGTCAACTTTTAACGACCTATTCCTTCGAAAAAGGATTTTGAGCAAAAGATATAATTGTTTTGGGACTGGAATGTGGCATGCCCGGCACGGAGTGGTATCGGGCAGTGACCAAGCGCGGAGTGGCGCATTATGCAAGCGTGGAGTGGCGCATTGTACGGTTATATGGTCTATGTGACCATTGACTTTCGGACTTGCACGACAATGGGAAACCACCGTGTAGTGTCTTGATGAGCCCAAAGGCGGCTAGGTTTGTATTCCTTGTACTAGTAGAGAAAATTTCGTATTCGGCTGATCACCGATACGTGTTTTATTCCAGTATAGTCCCTTTCTTCCATTTTGGAAAAACTGTTGTGAAATATACAACAGAGAGCCGATAAGGCTGAGTTTTAAACAAGGATATTGATGAATATATATCAAATCCATTTGAGAAATCTGCCGATAAGGCTGAGTTTAAATAAGGATGTTGATGATTATATATCAAATCCATTTGTGAAATCTGCCGATAAGGCTGAGTTTTAAATTGGGATGTTGACGAATATATATCACACCCATATGAGAATCTTGGTTCGAGTAACATCTTGAGATTTTGAAATAAAATGAGTACGAGTATAAAATGATTTTGAGAAAGAGATGAATACAAGTATTCATTGGATATACTATTGTAGTTGATTTTGAGAATATTATAAATTTGATAAGCATATAAACTTTCAGAACGCTTTGGAGATACAAAGTATAATTATTGGTTTTATTTATCCTTACATACTTAAATATGGGGATTTATACCTTGCTGAGCTTTAATGCTCACCCTTGCTTTTATATATCATATCACAACAGACTACCAGCATGGATCAGACCAGGACTGCTGTCCTTAGGCGGGTAAGGAACGCTCGTGAGTTCCGTAGGCTTTTTGTGCGCCAGCCCCGTCAGGTAGATAAATGGAAATGATTTATTTGATAATGTTTCCAAGCATATAACCTGTGTGTATGTGAGTTTGAATAAAAGGTCGAGTAATATTGTGAAAAGAGAATTATTTAATTAATAAGTGATCGTAACGACCCGAATTCACGACCTTGGATTTGGGGGTGTTACAGTTGACAAACTTCTGGAAAAGGCAGAAAAACTAGATATGGAAACCAAGCTTGATAAAAAGAGGTTTATCAGACCTATTATTGAGAAAGTAGAAGCAATTGAGAAAACTCAAGAGAAGCAACATGCCCAAATTTCTGAAGTTCTGGAAAATCAAGCTTCTCAACAGGATCAATTGAATGAAATTCAAACTTCAGTAGAAATTCTTCTCTCACTCCTACTATCAGATGATGCCAAAAAGGGGGAGAAGATAGTTAAGTCCAAATGCTTAGAAGATCAAATACTGAAGAAGACAGATGATGAAACTGATGACCAGGGAAACCCTAGTCAGGGTAGAGGTCAAACTCAGAGTAAACAAAGCAGCAAAGTGAAACTAAACTCAGAAGTAAGAAAATCTTCTACTCAAAAGAAGACAGGTTCTGTAGCTGCTCAAACTGAAAATCTGATAGCAAGTACTGATAGAATTCCTTGAAGATTGTTAGTCCCTTAACAATTCAACAAGAATTACAGAAGGGGGGTTGAATGGAATTCTTGAAACTTTTTCTTAAATAAAATTGTTCTAACTAAAATATCTATATATATATATCAGTGTGAATTGATTTGCAGAGTGCGGAATAATAACATCAAATGAATCAAAACACAAGTAATTAAAAACACAAGTCATTAAAAACTTTCTCGTGGATTTGAATGTATCCACCAGAGATATATAATATATATCGAGAGAACTCTATGTAGAAAAAAGCTCATAGCTGCTTACAAATGTTGAACAACTAAGAATGCAGAGAAATGCTAAGAATACAGCTTACAAATGTTTCTCTACTTCGTTGCTTAGTTCATTAGTTTTTTTTATTTGCTGCTTCTTGGTTTATATATCACCAAGATTACAAAGCAATAGGACAAGATAATAAAACAAAAACTATCAAGTCTAATACTATGCTACTTTATTACGCTATTCCAGCATCTTTGAATATCTTTATAATAGCATGAAAATTGCAATGTTTCTTTGTTCTCTAAAACCCAGTTGAATAGGCTTCCACATTCCATATGCATACACTCGACGCATGTGACTGTGTTGTCACTGTAACCAAATGTTTGAATTCTTTATCCATCGGGTTCATGATCATCCTTCGAGGTCATGATCATCCGTCGGGTTGTCTAGTTGATCATTCATCGAATGTCATTGTTGTTCATCCGTCGGGTAGTAATCTGGAACTTGACTTCATTTCATTTATGCAGGATTACAAGACATCATCTATGTATAATTAATCAACCTATTCTGCATATCTAGTTAAAGTCAACATGACTTGAGTACTACTTACAGAATCTAACCAATGTGTATGCAGAAATATGCTACAGACTTATTGTTACATAAGCTACTCACTCGATGGATAATAAATCATCATCCGCCGGGACTATATTGAGTCATCCGTCGGGACTATAATCCTTATCCGTCGAGTGCTACATTTTTCATTAAGTAAAATCTATCAAGGTGTTTTGTTAATGAAATCATCAAGTTCACAACATATACACAACAATCTCCCCGAATTTATGTCTACTGGAATTGTAGCCATAAATTAAGAGAAACTTGATGATAACAAAACACCCTAAAAATACAACTTTGAAAGTAGATAGATAAAACTGTAAAGTGCTTCAATTAACAAATTGTACAAAATTTAGCTCACAGTCATTTTCAAGGTGCTCCTCTAGCCTGAGCAGATTTATCTAGTTCCTTGAAGGTCTGAATCTCTTTCCAAGCTTTCTGTTATTTTCTTCTATTTGATTTTGGAGCTGTCTGTGGAATTTCAGTTCATCAGATTCTGAGAGATTTAGCTTTTCTTGCATCTCCAAGAGAGTCTCATTACTAGAGATACTCAATTGGTCTTCTAATCTGAAAAATCTTCTCACTCCTTTGTCATCCATGAACTCATCAGCCAGTAGGGCCTTAGATGCACTCTTCTCCCTGTGTAAGGGATAATTAGAGTCTTTGGGAGTGCATCTTTAGCTCTAAAACTCCTCAATTCTTCAATCTTCTTTAGAACCAATCTTCTTGCAGTTACATTGAACCCAAAGTTCTTCTTGAAAGATAAATAAACCTTAATCAGTACAACTTGGCTTTCTTGAAGGATCCTGTGAAGTGGCAATTGAATCTCCTTTCCTCCCTTGTACTTGAAAACTAACCTTTCAGGTAGATTTCTGTATGCATCAATTCCTCTCATTTCTTCTAGTTCATCCAAATAGAGATTTAGATAAAATAATTCCTTGATATCACACAAGTACATGTAATCTCCCTTTTTGACTTTAGATTGAGCTTGGACTAGAGATTTGGATTTGAGAGGTGACAACTTCACTTTCTTGACTGCTCTTGACTTTGTTCTCTTTGGCTTGTTAAGGATTGGCAAGTTGAAGTCAGGAATTCCTAGGCTCTCCCAGTCTATTGGTTCATCCTTAGGCACAATAGGTTCACCATGAATGTTCCTGTAAGGATCCACCACCTTGATATCTTCAAATACCACAGAGGGTTTTGATGCTTGAGTTGTAGTTGAAGTGGATTCCTTAGAAAACTGATCCTCCAATTCCTTATCAACAAAATCCAGTTTCCTTTTGGTTCTTTTGGCCAATTCCTTATATCTCTGTAATTTCTTCTCTTCTGCTTCAACTTGCTTCTTTGGATCTCGAGATTCAGTGATTCCAGATGGCTGAGAAGGAATCTGTTGTATTGGTTTCACAGCTTGTAGCTTGGCCAAGATAGCAGCTTGCTCTTTATTTTGCTTAGCCTTTTTGGCATCTAGAATAGCTTGCTTCTTTTCCTGCTTCAATCTTGCCTTTTCTTCTCTCTTTGCTTGAGAAAATTGAGGATGTCCAGCCACCACACAGATTTCTTTCCCATTCCTGAAAACTTTAGCAATTCTTCTTTTTAAAGCTGAATCAGCTAGATCCTTGTAGAAGGTAATTGACCTTGATAGAAGTTTCTTCTCATCAGGTTTAGGTGTCTCATACACTGTATCCAAAGGGTTCTTTAATGATGATTTTGGATAATTCACCCTCGGCTTCAGAATAATTTCAGCCTTTGGAGATTTGATGCAGGATGGCTGTCCTCTTTCCAAATAGTTCATGCTCATTTCATTCACAGAGATTTGTTTGACTTCACAGTGATGAATGGCTGACTTTACTGGCTCCTTTACTAGCCCAACTTTCCTTTGTATGTCCGCATCAATTTTCTCCCAGTTGACTGGCTTCAACTGCTCCTTTTTAGCTGCTCTTATGTTGGCTGTTGCTGCATCGATCAGATCTATACTATCTGTTACTGGTGGCTTGGTGAAAGCAATTGTGGGCACAATTACTATCCTGATTTGAATTTGAAGCTTCTCCCCCCTCACTTGGTCCTCTCTCTCCCTTTTTGTTATCATCAAGTTGAGTAGAGGAGGTTTGAGCAGCCACCAGTTTTTGAAGTAAATCTGTCTGTTGGGCTTGATAAAGATGAATGGCTGTTAGAGATGCTTCCATAATTGACATTCTTGTATCCAAAGAATCTATCTTTGTTGCAAGATCAGAATTTTTCCTTAGTTGCCTCTTGATGTCAAGCATTGTAGCTTCTGGAAGCTTAGAATCATTTTGTCTGAAATGGCCTTCTTCATCTCATCAATGTCACCCTTGATGGTATTGACATCTCTAGCATGTTGAAATCCTTGAATCTGTTGCAGTTGCAGAGAAGCAAGATGTGCTTGAAGGAGCTTCTTGGTGTTGGCATTTGTAGTGGTTTGAAGGCTGAATTTGTCTGAATGATTAGTTGAATTAGGGTTGTCTTGAAGTAGTGCTCATCACAGTGCTTTGAAAATGCCCATGATGGCATGCCTGATCTTGAACTTGAACCTACTTTTCCCCCTATGTCCAATGCCTCTTCTTCACTATCTCCACCTTCATCTCCAAAGAAATCTGTTGAACCACCAGTCTCATAATCCACATCACCAGCTGTAGAAGGCAAACCTGTGATGGCATCCTTAGCTCTAAGCATTGACTGAGTGGTATGCACCAAATTGAGCATCCTTTCTGCATTATCATTGCCCTGTTCAGCTAGAAGTTGATAAGCTGGAACAGGGTGAGTAAATGCCTCAGCATCAAGGGAGGTGGAATCTATAACAGCTTGAGTTTGCTGAGATAGTCCATCCCTGTCTGCATCCTGGACATTCATTAACTCACTAGCAATGACATCCATCCTTATAGCTCATGTACCTGCATTTCTCTCTTGTTCTCTCTTTTGTTGCATCAGGGTCTCACCCTGGCTCCCCACCCTCACACCCTCACCTTCACCATCTAAGGTGTGACTCCTCTCACTCTCTTTTGCCAATCCTGAAGAAATGGATTGCATAGTTTCACTCTTTTCCTCTCATTTTTCCTGAGAGCAACCCAGACTCTCACTCATAACACTTTCTTCCCTCAATCCTAAGAGTGACTGAAAAACCACTAAGTCTTCTGCACTTGAAATAAATAATGTTTGAAACTGTGCAGAGACACTCTACGGATGAGCAATATCCATCGGGTTAGTGATTTTGCTATCCGACGGATAACTGCTGTTAAGTTTATCCATCGGGATACAGTCACTACTCGACGGATGAGCAATATCCGTCGAGAGAGTAGAAATGAATGAACTTGGAATTGAAACTATTATGGAATTTGTGCTGATTGATGATATTTTGGGCACAGATGATTCAACAGTTCCTGAAAGAATTGGAAAGTGAGCCAACAAATCATCTAAAATATGATGCTCACTTGCATTAGATTTTGGCTTCCCCAACAGAGTTAAAGAAGGGGAATCAGGAATTGATGTGTTGATCATATCCACATCCAGAGAAATAGTAGGAGAATTTGGTGTTTAAGGTGCTTCTATTACTAGAGATTTTGGCTGTGACTCCACATTTATTGGAGCCACATCAAGCTGAATTTGTGAAGGTGCAGTGACTGTGTCTTTAGCACCAGTTTGCACAATGTGTGTACCCTGTGCATCCCCAAGGGTTTTGGATTTCTTCTTTCTAGCATAAGTTTGGGGTGAGCTAGTGTCCCTTATCCTCTTGGCATGTGCTCTTGGTTGAGAGCTTTGTTCAATATTTACATCATTTTGGGAGGATGCAACTAGAAATGAGTTTTTATCCTTTTTAAGCACTGCAGTTTGTTGGGAAACTGCAGTGTGGCTAGGCTGGGAACTACTCAACTCTCCATTCTTATCCTTAGGGTTTCTTTTATGTTAACCCTTTCCCTCACCTACCTTTCCCACCTTCACACTCCCCTCTTTGGTTTTGGTGGATTTTGCAACTGGCATCTTTTGGGAGATACCAGATGAGGCTTTCTTTGGTTTGGTAGCTTGGGTAGGCAACTGTTGGGTCATTGACACAGTTGCCATTGCTACACTAGAACTCAAAGAAACTAGTGAGGTTGGAATAGTAGTAGGGACAGATTAACTTACCTCACTTACCTGAGGTGCTTCCATTACAGGGAAATAGAAAAGTGGCCCTTCTCTGTGATGATTTGCCCTATTCAAATCTGTAATGATTCTTCTCTCTTGAACCCAATAATCTAATTTGTTGTTTGGGTTCTCAAGCACAATTTCCTCAGAAAGGTGGTTAGCTAACATCATGAAAAATCTATCATAATAAACCCTTTTACCTCTCTTGTTTAACTCTCCTAATTTAAAACACAACTCAAACATAATAAGGTCACTAAAATCAAAGTACTTATCTGTAACTAGCATGTAGAGCATAGAAATATTAACAGAATCAAAATTACTGATTTTTACCAGAAAAGACCTTGGTCACTATATCACACATGAAACTCCATTCCTTCCTAAGACCGAATCTCATAATGTCACTCAACTTAGAAGTTGAAAGAGCATAGTTCATGGAATTAAGCATATTAACTATATCAGTGGCTGTGTGTGGTGAGGTCACATTATTATCAGGAATCTTGAAACATGCTTTAATAACATCACTATTAATACGAAATTCATTACCTTTGATAGTGAGTGTGATGGTTTTATCAGTTGAGTTATATGTAGCAGTGGTCCACATCTCTTCAACAACTTCACAAAAGATGGTTGGTGATTCCAGCATGGCATAGCTAAGCTTGCAGTTCTTCACAAAATCCATCATTTTGTGGTAGTCACCAGATAGCTAAGCTTGCAGTTCTTCACAAAATCCATCATTTTGTGGTAGTCACCAGAATGCTGAATCCCCTTGTTCAGTAAGGCTGTGAAGTTATTCTTCTCATAAATGAACCCAGTTTGAGACATAATCTTGACAACAGGCGCTATTGTTAGAGAATAAGAGCTTGCAGAGAGAGAGTAAGTGCTTTGAAAGAGAAAGAAATTAGAGCAGATAATTTGAGAATGATAAAAGAAAAGCAATGGAAATGAAATAAGCTTTTATACTATCTCAAAAATAACTGCCAAAAATAATAAAGTAAAATAAAGTAGCCAATTAAAATTGCCTAAAATAGCCGTTTAAAAATAAACTATAAAAATTCCACCCATTATCCATCTTGTTATGCTTACAAACTGTAAGTATACTCGATGGATAATGTTCAGGAAATCAACGGCTAAGATTAAGACAATTCGACGGATGAGGATAAACTGTTATCCGTTGAGTTATAAAATATTCTAGGAAGATAAATGATTTTCATTAGCAAATAGTATTCCTACGGATGATCAAACTCGATGGATAAAGATCATCCGTCGAGATGTAAATTTTCACTTAGCCAAAATTTCATCTATGACTGGAAAATCAATTTAAATTTCTGGCTGCATTACAACTTGCAAAATATCTCATAAGGATTTAAGAATAATTAAGCATACCTAACTCACTTACCAACCTTGAGAAAGTGGATTCATCCAGTAGCTTGGTAAAAATATCTACAAGCTGCTTCTCACTTGGAACAAAATGTACTTCCACAGTACCATTCATTACATGTTCCCTTATGAAGTGGTACTTGATTTCTATATGCTTTGTCCTTGAATGTTGTACTGGATTTTCAGTGATGGCAATTGCACTTGTGTTATCACAGAAAATAGGAATCCTCTGAACTTGCAGACCATAATATATCAATTGATTTCTCATCCACAAAATCTGTGCACAGCAACTGCCCGCAGCAATATATTCAGCTTCAGCTGTAGAAGTAGAAACTGAATTTTGCTTTTTACTTAACCAGGACACAAGCTTGTTTCCTAGAAATTGACAGGTTCTTGTTGTACATTTTCTATCAATTATACAACCTGCATAATCTGCATCTGAATAACCAGTTAGATCAAAACCAGAATCTCTAGAGTACCAAATGCCAAGTTTTGGTGTTCCCTTGAGAAATCTAAAAATTCTCTTAATAGCTACTAAGTGAGATTCTCTAGGATCAGCCTGAAATCTAGCACATAAACATGTAGCAAACATTATATCTGGCCTACTAGCTGTTAAGTACAGAAGTGAGCCAACCATGCCCCTATAACTTTAAATATCCACAGATTTTTCAGTAGTGTTTAATTCAAGCTTAGTTGCAGTAGCCATGGGAGTTTTTGCAGATGTGCAATCTATTAGATCAAACTTCTTTAAAAGATCAAAAATGTATTTAGTTTGATGAATATTCAATCACTAACTTGCTTAACTTGCAAACCAAGAAAGAAAGTTAGTTCTCCCATCATACTCATTTCATACTTACTTTGCATCAATTTGGCAAACTTTTTGCAAAGTTTCTCATCTGTAGAGCCAAAAATAATATCATCTACATAAATTTGAACAAGTATGCTAGAGCCATTAACATTTCTAAAGAATAAAGTTTTATCTACAGTACCTCTTGTGAAGTGATTTTCCAAAAGGAACTTTGATAAAGTGCCATACCAGGCTCTGCGTGCTTGCTTTTGTCCATAAAGTGCTTTCAAAAGATAATAGACATGTTCTGAAAAATTTGGATCTTCAAAACCAGGAGGTTGACTGACATATACTTCCTCCTCCAAATCTCCATTCAGAAAGGCACTTTTGACATCCATTTGATAGACCTTAAAATTGGCATGGGCTGCATAGGTAAGAAGATTATGATGGCTTCAAGTCTTGCAACAGGAGCAAATGTTTCATCAAAATCTATTCCTTCTTGTTGACAATAGCCCTTAGCAACCAATCTAGATTTATTCCTGACTACTATGCCATTTTCATCCATCTTGTTTCTGAATACCCATTTGCTGTCTATTGGATTCTTTCTTTTAGGCTTGGGCACCAGCTTCCATACATTATTCCTCTCAAATTGGTTTAGCTCCTCCTGCATAGCTAAAATCTAATCAGGATCCAACAAAGCTTCTTCTACCTTCTGTGGTTCTTCCTTGGAAAGAAAGCTGATGTATAGACATTCTTCTTCAGTTGCTCTCCTGGTTTGAACTCTAGAAGAAACATCACCAATTATGAGCTCAAAGGGGTGATCTTTTGTCCATTTTCTTTGTTGAGGTAGATTAGCTCTAGATGAAGAGGCCTCATTGTTGTCTTGATGTGTGATTGAGTTTTGATTGTTAGAAACTCCCCCTAAGTTTGTGGATCTTTGATTTGAGAAAGGGGAACTTTCTGTAGGTGATCTATTCTGATTTCCAGTTTCTTTTGATAACCCGACGGATGGTGAATTTTGAGTTCCGAAGGATGAAGTTGGTTGTCTACCGACGGATAACGCAGATTGCCTCCCGACGGATGAAGCATTATGCAACTCGACAGATGTTGAATTTTGTGCTTCATTTGTTGTATATTTTTCTGCATTATCCTTTGATACGATTTCTTGATCACTTTCATCATCACTGTCATCACTAACCATCTCCACATTGTCAAATTTGAGGCTCTCATGGTAATCTCCATCTTGCAGTCCTTTAATCTTTTTATCATCAAACACAACATGTATTGATTCCACAATAATGTTGGTTCTTAGATTATAGACTCTATATGCTTTACCAACAGCATATCCAACAAAAATTCCTTCATCTGCTTTAGCATCAAACTTCCAATTCTAATCAGTTTGATTTCTCAAGATATAACATTTGTAGCCAAAGATATGAAGAAAATTTAGAGTTGGCTTCTTGTTCTTGAACAATTGACAGGGAGTCATGCATTTTTCTTGATTGATCAGAGAAATATTCTGAGTGTAGCATGCAGTATTTACAGTTTCAGCCCATAAATATATTGGAAATTTAGATTCTTCAAGCATTATCCTGGCAGCTTCAATAAGTGATCTGTTCTTCCTTTCCACTACTCCATTCTGTTATAGGGTTCTTTCTGCTGAAAACTCATGCAAAATTCCATTTTCTTCACAAAATGCTCTCATGACAGAATTCTTGAACTCAGTTCCATTTTCACTCCTGATTCTTCTAACTTTGAAATCAGGATAATTATTGACTTGCCTTATGTGATTGATTATGATTTCACTAGCCTCATCTTTAGACTTTAGGAAATATGTCCAAGAGAACTTTGAGAAATCATCTACAATTACTAGGCAATATCTTTTCCTTGAAATGGACGACACATTGACTGGTTCAAACAAATCCATGTGTAGCAGTTGCAAAGGTTCTTCAATTGTTGAATCAAGTTTATTTCTGAATGATACTTTAATCCGCTTTCCCTTTTGGCAGGCATCACACAATCCATCCTTAGAAAACTCCACTAGAGGAATGCCTCTAACCAGTTCTTTCTTTACTAGCTCATTCATGGTCTTGAAGTTTAGATGGGACAACTTCTTGTGCCATAACCAACTTTCATCCTGACTTGCTTTGCTGAGAAGACAAGTAACAGATTCTGCATTAGATGAGTTGAAGTCAGCTAGGTACACATTTCCTTTTCTCACACCAGTGAGAACCACTTTGTTGCTCCTCTTGTTAGTCACAACACAGGCTTCTGAGTTGAAGGTTACTAAATTGCCTTTATCACAAAGCTGGCTGATACTCAGCAAATTATGCTTGAGACCATCCACTAAGGCAACTTCCTCAATGATGACATTATCTTTTGAAATCAAGCCATATCCCACAGTATAACCCTTATTGTCATCTCTAAAAGTAATACTAGGGCCAGCTCTCTCCTTGAACTCTGTGAGCAGGGTAGAATCACCAGTCATGTGTCTTGAACAACCACTATCCAAGTACCATAGATTCTTTCTGTTTCCTTGCACACATTAAAATCAAAACATGTTAATTTTGGTACCCAAGTTTCCTTGGGTCCTGCCTTGTTAGCTTTCTTTTTCTGTTTCTTAGGTTTGATCTCATTTGACTTGGAGATATCAGATTCATCCTTAGTCATTTGAGTTGAACCTTTGAAACCATTCATTACACCAGAATTATCATGCATATTATGATTAACAGGGAATGGCATGCTATTAGTGAATATGTTATTCCAGTAAGGCATGCTAAATGGCATTTGTGGCATACTAAATGTAGCATAATAAGGATTAGGTGCAAATGGTATGTTAGCAAACTGTGCATTCATATTCTGTGTAGGCATAGCATTCATAGGAATAAGAGGCATGGCATTCATGTTGGGAAAGTGAGGTGGCACAAATATGGAAGTTGGCATGGCAGATTTGAAATTAACAGACAAATGATTTACACTACCACACTTGACAAAGATTTTTCTAGGAGCATATTTATCAGATGTATAGTTATTGTGTTTGTTAATCCCTACTTTACCATTTCTATTATTTTTCTTTTTAGCCTCTATTTTAACCTCAATCTTTTCAAGTCTATCACTCAATTGCTTGACAGTAATATGACCAACATTAGCCTTTTTCCCTTTCTTAACTTGACTCAATTCTCCTGGAACAAAATTCTTGGAAATTGATCCATACTTTTCATTTAACTTAACAAGTTTGGCTTTACTGATAGGTTTGCTCACAGTCGACGGATGAGGATTTACATCGCTCGACGGATAACCCTTGTTGTTATCCGACGGATGACCTTCATCATCTGTCGAGTCTACATCTGTTAGCACTCCTTCCACCAAATTTGAATCTAGCTTCTCATTGTTTTTCTTCCAGGCTGCATCACAAAAGGACTCGATCCCTTGAACTTTGGTGATTTGAGCATGAACATCTCTAGATATTTTCCATGCCTTAATCACCTCCTGTTCACGTTCAAGCTGCTTCTTCAAAATTTCTTCTTTCTTCAAGGACTCAGTTAATTCCTCCTTGGCAATCTTACACTCAATTCTTAATTTTTCAAAATCAATGAAATGAGACTCTAACACATTATTCCTCTCACGTAAAAACAAATTGTTTTCTTTGATTTTAGCATTTTCTTTAGTAAGAGACTTAAGTTTAACACACAAATGATATAACTCTGTAGACATGTCATTTATAGCATCATTACACTCAGCTTTAGATAAATGTGCAAGGTTTGTAGTAATTACCTGATTACGTGAAGAACTTGTCTTTGTTTCATCATACTTGGCCATTAGGGCTAGATTGACATAGCTAATATCTTCATCTTCATCCAGACCATCTGCAACCCAGTCATTTTATTGTGTAATGAAAGCCCTTTCCTTTTGTTTGAGCAAATCAAAGTATTTTTGTTTATAATCCACAGGCTCAAACTTCTTTTTGGTGGAATCTGACTTTCTACACTCACTGGCAAAGTGCCCTACCAAGCCACATTTAAAACATTTCAATTTTGATTTATCCACCATGTTTCTATTTGGCTTGGCTGCTCCAAAGTTCTTCTTGAACTTGAGCTTGGAAAATCTTCTGGAAAGAAATGCTAGATGTTCATCAATATCCTCCATGTCATCTTGGCTCAAAGAATCTTCATTTTCAGCTACCAGCCCCTTGCCCTTGTTTTCACAGACCCTTGAAGTTGACTCAACAGCTTCCATCTTCATCTCCTTCTCTTTTTCTAACTCAGCAACTAGTGCAATGGATCCTCCTTTCTTCTTTCCTCTCTCCATCCTCTCATCTTGCTCTATTTCAAGCTCATAAGTCTTCAGGATGCCATACAGTCTCTCCAAAGTAAACTCCTTATAATCTTGTGAGTTTCTTAATGAGACTGTCATTGGTTTCCATTCCTTTGGAAGAGATCTAAGGAATTTCATATTGGAGTCTTTTGTCTGATAGACCCTTCCATGCAGCTTTAGAGCATTTAGTAGTTTTTGAAACCTACTAAAAATGTCAGTGAGTGACTCACTTTCTTCATTATGAAAATGCTCATATTGCTGAATCAGTAGCTGCATCTTATTTTCTCTAACTTGCTCAGTGCCATCACAGATAATCTGTATTATATCCCAAACATCCTTGTCAGTTTTGCAATTGATGATGTTGTCAAACATATCACCATCAACTCCATTGAACAGAATATTCATGGCCTTCTTATCTTTCCTGACTTGTTCAATATCAGGATCAGACCATTCATGCCTTGGCTTGGGGACAGATGGCTCATATCCAGTTGCAGCTCTCATTGGTACATGAGGGCCTCTTTCTATGCAATCTACATAGGCCTCATCTTGAGAAAGTAAATGAAGATGCATCTTTACCTTCCAGTGATGGTAATTATCTTTATCTAGAAAAAGAATCTTGACTCCAACATCCTTCTTGTTCATCTTGTTGTGTTGTTGTGATCTTTTAACTCTTTGTTCTTCAAGAGCTTGCTCTGATACCAATTATTAGTCCCTTAACAATTCAGCAAGAATTACAGAAGGGGGGTTGAATGAAATTCTTGAAACTTTTTCTTAAATAAAATTGTTCTAACTTAAATATATATATATCAGTGTGAATTGATTTGCAGAGTGCGGAATAATAACTTCAAATGAATCAAAACACAAGTAATTAAAAACACAAGTCTTTAAAAACTTTCTGGTGGATTTGAATGTATCCACCAGATATAAATAATATATATCGAGAGAACTCTGTGTAGCAAAAAGCTCACAGCTGCTTACAAATATTGAACAACTAAGAATGCAGAGAAATGCTAATAATACAGCTTACAAATGTTTCTCTACTTTGTTGCTTAGTTCATTAGTTTTTTTTATTTGCTGCTTCTTGGTTTATATATCACCAAGATTACAAAGCAATAAGACAAGATAATAAAACAAAAACTATCAAGTCTAATACTATGCTACTTCATTACTCTATTCCAGCATCTTTGACTATCTTCATAATAGCATGGAAATGGAAATATTTCTTTGTTCTCTAAGACCCAGTTGAATAGGCTTCCACATTCCATATGCATACACTCGACGCATGTGCCTGTGTTGTTACTGTCAACAGATGTTTGAATTCTTTATCGTCGGGTTCACGATCATCCGTTGAGTTCATGATCATCTGTCGGGTTGTCTAGTTAATCATCCGTCGAATGTCATTGTTGTTCATCCGTCGGGTAGCAATCTGGCACTTGACTTCATTTCATATATGCAGGATTACAAGACATCATCTATGTACAACTAATCAACCTATTCTGCATATCTAGTTAAAGTCAACATGACTTGAGTACTAATTACAGAATCTAAACAATGTGAATGCAGAAATGTGCTACAGACGTATTATTACATAAGCTACTCACTCGATGGATAATAAATCATCATCCGTCGGTACTATATTGAGTCTTCCGTCAGGACTATAATCCTTATCCGTCGAGTGCTACATTTTTCACTAAGTAAAATCTATCAAGGTGTTTTGTTAATGAAATCATCAAGTTCACAACATATACACAACAAAGATTATTTCTAAAACATAATCCAGGAATAGATTTAGATAATCTCAAGGAGGAAGAAGCTAGATTTAAAGCTGAAAATACAAATCTAAAGTCAAAAGCTTCTGTTGTAAAGAAACCTCCAAGGCCTAAGGAGAAAGGCATTGTGATCAAAGAAAAGACAATTTCTGAGGCATCAAAGCACAAAACAAGATCACAATCTGAGATTGATCTTAAATGGAAAGGAAAAGGTTGATGAACCTACAAATTTTCAAAAGAGGAAAATATCTTCAGTTGTGATAGATCCTGTCTATCAAACTACAATTCATGATGATGATACTCTGACTGAAGAAGATGTTCAAACTCTAAAAAGAAAGAAGATTTCTGAAGAATCAAAGACAACCTCTGACAAAGCTCCAGTTGTTCAGAGTGAAGAACAGCAAGCAAAAGCAAAAGCAGCAAGTCCTGATAAAGTCAAGAAGTCAACCTCTGATAGTGCTCAAGTTGATTTAGACAAGATGGAAGTAGCTGATAAAAAGAAACTTCTGTGGAAAAATGTCAAACCATTAGATCCAAAGCAAAGCAAATTGCTGTCTACCTTCATCACTATTGGGTTAAATGCTAGAGAACCAAGAGACAGGGCTGGACTAGGTTCTGATGAAGCTAAAATCAAAACAGGACTTGAAGTTGCTACAAGAGATCCATTTTTACTAGCTGACAAACCTCTTGAAGATGTTACTCATAAACATCTTAACAAAGTTATCTCTGTTCAAGTGGTACTGGATGCTCATGATAAGCACAGCATCAAAGAAAATCCGATTATATTTCTTAAAGATGGAAGGACATATCAGATGTTAGAATCAGATGTACTGAGCAAAACTCTAAAAGAACTTCAATTCTTTCATTATCTTTTAGAAGTAAAGTCTAATATTACCAGGAGATGGTCAAACTTCATACTAAAGACCATCAGAGATAAAGCAAGATTTTTTGGTTCAAGATTTACATAATTCATTCTATGTATTGTTGAAGATGATGGAAGTGAAATTCCTATGAAGAAGAATTGCTAAGCTTGAGGTTATACTGAAAGAGAGATGTCTATGCTACAATGAAGACTCTTCTCATCCTAGGGTAATAAGACTGGACAATGGTTTAAAAAGAAATTATATCTCTGCTATAAAGACTACAATCTATCAGATTGGGAGTTTTATGTTTAATATGTTTCATGTTAAAGAAGAATCTATGTTGTTAGATATATTTGAGATGTCATGTCTAATATGTTTCATGTTTAGTTTTCAGATCCTAATAAAAAGGAAATATCAGGACTTACTGGAATCAGTACTTACTGGAAGTCAGGACTTAAGGTCATATCAGAACTTAAGTACGGGAGGACTTACAATTAAGGAAGGAAGCTGATTAACAGTAGAAGATCGTGACTAAAATAAAAGAAGATATGCATGGAAAGAATTAGAAGACTGGAAGACTTGTATAAGATATCTGATTCATATATTTTAGGAGACAGAATTATATTCCATATCAATTAGAAGTTATCTTATAACTGTGTAGAATATAAACACAGACATAGGTTTACACTATATGTGTTATCATTATCGAGATATATTATTCATTGTATCCTAGCAGCTCTTAGTGATATTTGTTCATCACTGAGAGATAACAGTTCCATTGTAACATAATTTATTATATTTAATATATCTGTTTACTGTTACTTGTGTTCAAGATTGATTTGATTATAATAACACTGTATTCAACCCCCTTCTACAGTGTTGTGTGATCTAACATATGTCTATTCACATGTTGCTTCATTTCTCTATCCAGTATCTTTGAATATCTTCAGTTAAGCATGGAAACGGAAATGTTTCTTTGTTCTTTAAAACCTGCAAACAGGCTGCCACATTCCTTTTGTATACAATCAACCCATATGACTGTCTAGTCGCTTTCAATTGCTATTTGATTATGTTATTCTTTGAGACTCCAGAATTATCCATTGATACTACTTCTTGAGTCATCCATTGAGTCTCAAGTGGATTATCCGTTGAAAGTGTCTTGAGTCTTTTGTTGAAGCTTTAAGTTTATCCGTTGATGATGAATTCTTTAGCAGTTGATACTCTTTCACTTATACAAAATTACAACACATCTCCTATTTATAATTAGCCAACCTATTTTGAATATCTCTTTAGTAGTCAACATGACTCATAGTTGACTACAACTTCTAAACTACCAAGTTGTTTGTTGCATACAGAAATGTGCTACAAACTTGTTTAATACAAGCTACTCCATCTAACAATGGTTACAAAAATCATTTATTTATCTACTTTGAGTATTTTGTTAAGTTATCATCAAGCCTACAACATAATTCTAACAATATCCCCCAATTTATGTCTAATAGAATTATAGGCATAAATTCAGGTTAACTTGATGATAACAAAACACCCTAATAAAAATTAAGACTGTAAACAGTAGATAAATTGCAAAAAGCTTCAAATAAAATTTGAACACAGGAAGTTGAGTGTAGTTACATGTTATTTCAAGATACTCCTCTAGTCTGAACTGATTATATCTTTTTCCTTGAGTCCCTTGACTTCTTTCCCAGCCTCCTGTCATTCTCCTCAATTTGGTGTTGGAGTTATCTAAAGAATTCAGCTTCATTTCCATCATTGAGATCCAGCATTTCCTGCATTTCTTTGAATGTATCTTTGCTTGATATTTGTAGCTGGTCTTCAAGTATGAAAATCTTCTGATACCCTTTTCATCTCTTAATTCCATCATCCAATAAGGTCTCAGATGCACTGTATCACCATTGTATGGAATAATTAACACTTTAGGAAGTGCATTTGGATTTCTCCAGCTTTTCCTGATTTGGATAATCTTGCTAAGTACTTCAGATTTGGGAGCTTTGATGAAGCCAAAATCCTTTTTCATTGCAGTGAAACCTTCATAAGAACATTGTGGCTTTCATTGAGAATTATGTGTAAAGGCCAACTGATCTCCTTGTCTCCCTCTTTTTTAAACATCAATATTTCTGGCATCTTGTTGTAAGCATCAATTCCCCTTACTTCATCTAGCTCATCAAGAAAAGATTGATATCTGAGAATTCTTTGATGTCACAGATGACTAGCTGATCATCCTTATTGACTTCGGGCTTAGGCTTGGAAACCACTCTAAGTTGAGGTGGATTTGACTTGACTCCTATACTTCTCTTCCTTGGATTTCCCTTTTCAGTGGGAAATGGTAGATTAAATTCAGGTAAAGGTAAACTGTCCCAATCTACGGGTTCATCCTTGGGTAAGATAGGCTCACCATGAAATTTGGTGCCTGGATGAACCTTAAATTCAACAGGTTCCTTGGTGGACACAGTTGGTTAACCAGTATATTGAATTTGATCAGTTTCCTTTTCAGTGGCACTGGCTGGCCTTTTTGCATTAGCTTTCTTTCTATTCCCTTTTTCCCACTCTGGTCTTGCTTCATTCTTCTTTGGTTTATCAGCTAAAGTCTTCTCAGTTTCAGTTGAAAAAACCTACATCTCAAGCTTTCTTTTCACTCCTTTAATGTCCTGCTTCTTTCTACTTCTCTAAGCTCCAAGTCTTTTGTCTTCTTCTTCTTTAGCTTCCCCAAACTGAGGGTGTCCATTAATCACACAAATCATTTTTCCATATCTATAGATTATTGCAATTCTTGATCTTAATATGGCATCTTTGGTGATTTTGAAGCTTTCAATTGATGCAACCATTAGTTTACCTTCAACTAGCCTATGAGGAGAATAAGAAACCAACATTGGATGCTTTATTGATATTTTGACACTTACTTGTTTAGGCTTCAGCACCACAAAGTTGTTGAACTCATTCTTTGCCGAGGGTTTACCTTTATCTCCCTAGCTGCATATCATCCATGATGATTGGCTTCAACTGTGTGAAATGCTTCACTAATTGATCCGGAGTAGCAGTTGAGCCAAAAACCTTCTCAATCCTGTCATAGTTAGGAATATGTTGTGAACTTGATGATAAATTAAACAAAACACCTTAGTAGATTTAACTTAGTGAATTTTGTAGCACTCGACAGATGATCTAATATAGTCCTGACGGATAAACTTTACAGTCCCAATGGATGACAGATTAACATCCATCGAGTGAGTAGCTTATGTAATAATAAGAATTATAGCACATTTCTGTAATCAACTTTGTGTAGATTCTATAGGAGTATATGAGTCATGTTGACCACTGGTGGATATGTTAGGTCACACATACTGTAGAAGGGGGTTGAATACAGTGTATAGCACAATCAAATCGAATACAAGTAACAGAAAACAGACTTTATTCAATGCAATAAACTATGTTACAATATGGAACTGTCCTCTCTCAGTGATGAACAAATATTACGAGAGTTGCTAGGGTTACAATAAATAATATTCTCGATAATGATTACACTTATAGTGTAAACCCTATATCTGTGTTTATATATCACAGAATTACAAGATAATCGCTAATTGATATGGAATATAATTCTGCTTCCTAAAATATATCAATCAGATATCTTTTCTTCCAAGTATTTCATTCTTCATTGAATTCCTTCTTCATGCATATCTCTTCTTACGTTTGTCTTGATCTTCTTTCTTTTCAATCAACCGCCTTCCTTATCTGAAAGTTTCCTTTAAGTCCTGATATTATCTCCTGATAAATATCTCCTGAACCTTAAGTACTGATCACTTAAGTTCTGCCTTCAGTATAAGTGCTGATTTCAGTTAAGTACTGATTTTTCCTGTTTAAGTAAGATCTGAAAACTAAACATAAATCATATTAGTTATGACATTATCAAATATATCTAACAATCTCCCCCAACTTGTAAATTAGCATAATATACAAGTTTAATAGATATTTGATGATGTTAAAAATATTAAGTACAAATGCACGAGAAATTGACTAGATAACTACAACTTACAGTCCTTAAAGCTTTACCAACTTTAACTTCTGATAACAACTTCAGTCTGTATATATATCAGAATTTGAGCAGTTGTAGATCTTGACTTGGCTTCACTTTCTGATCTCTTTGATGTCAGGAGTTGTTCTGAGATAGTTCTTTAACAAACATCTCTCAGCATATCTGAGTTCATCAATCATCCTCCTTTTAGCATCTTTGAGTTCTGCAGTATCTTCACCAGTTTGAAAGATAGCATATCTGAGATCATTAATTTTTGCTTTTGTCAACTCCTGATCTAGACTTATGACATAGGCTTTGTCAGACTCCAGATTGAATTCAAGTCCCTTAATACCAAGATATGTTCTGATCTGTGCAGTATTAGGCTTCATATCAACAATATCACCCTTGTGATCTCTGTACTTTGGACAGTATGTGCTATCAGACTTTACAGAATAAAGCCTTTTCTGTCTCTAAATTTGAGTCTTCAAATAATTTGTAGCACTTTCTGTTATTCTGTCATTCACTTGAAGTAAGAATAAAACATGTTCTAGTTCTTCAAAATACTTCAGTGGTATAACATTTTCCCTTATATGGTAAACCCTACCATCTGTCATGAAATATAACAAGATGTGTTCTTTCAAGAAGGTATGATAGACCATTTGTACAGATTCCAGTTGATTCAATCTTTCAGGAGTTGCTCCAACACCTGGTTCACTTAAGGAAGTTGGATCATTGGTTTTGTTCTGCACTTTTCTTTCATCAGCACTACCCAATCCAGATTTATCTCTTGCTTCCTTTCCAGTAACCACTCTTGCTTCAAAACCACTTGTTGTAGTCTTCAAAGGTTGAGTCTGTTTGGCTTTAGTGAATCCTGGTAGGAGTAACCTTGAGGATTTAATATGAGCAATGTCAGAGGTTTCCTTTGACTTATCTTCTGATATCAAGTCAACTTGAGCTATGTCAGAGGTTGCTTGCTTCATTGTTATATCAGAACTAACTATATCTTGACTCTAAACAACTTGAGTCATGTTAGAGGTTGTCTTAGAAATCTTCCTTGAAGTTAGAGTAAGATCAGCATCTTCAACAGAAATTTCTTCATCCATAGGAGGCACATAAACCTTTATAGGTTCACCAACTTTTTCTTTGCCCTTGGACCTTGGATCTATCTGCAATTGTGATTTGGCCTTAGTTGCCACAGGATTTGTCCTTTCTTTTATCACAATGCCTTTAGCCATAGGAAGTTTCTTTTTACCAAAAGAAGCTTCAGATTTGGAGTTGACTTTTTTTGACTTGAGTCTAGCTTCTTCTTCCATTAGACTCTCAAAGTCCATTCCTGGATTTTCTTTCAGAAATAACTGTCTTAAAATTTCTTCATCAAGATCCAAAAGTTCATCAGAACTTATCCTTTTACCAGTATCAGAAGTTATTCTTCTCTCAATATCAGAACTTGTTCTATGACTTGTAGTTCCAGCTCTTCTTGATGAGAGACCTCTACCTTGACCATGACCTCCACCCATTCCAGAGTTTCCCGGGTCATTTTTTCCATCATCCTTTCCCTTTAGTGTCTTGATAGTTTTGCATTTGGACTTAATTACTGCCCCCCCCCCTTTTTGGCATCAGCAGGTAAAAGAAGAGAGAGAAGCAATTCCACTGAGAATTGGATTTCATCGAGTTGAGATTGCTAAGAAGCTTGATTTTTCAAAATTTCATCAATCTGAGATTTTTGCTTCTCTTGGGTTTTCTCAATGTAGGCAACTCTGTCAAAGGTAGGTTGGAAAAAACTTTTCTTTTCAAGTTTCATAGTCATTTCTTGCTTGAGTAAAGCTTCTTGAATTTTATGCACCTCGGTATGAGTTGTTAAATGTTTACCTTGAAGGTGTCTAGTACTCAATGCAGGAACTCTCAGCTGTGTCTTGAAATCATCATTAACTAGCATCTCATCAGCTTTTGCCAAGTGCTCAACAAGAATTCTTTCATTTGGAACAAAGGTAACTGTGTTCCACTCCTTAGTCCACTCCTGTCCTCTAGGAGTTTCAATCCAAGGTACTGGTACATCTCCTCTAACAAACTTTTTAACTAGTTCAGCTTTTGAAGGAGCTTGTAGAGGTGCATGGCCAGAAGGACCAGCTTCATCAGCATCTGTATTTGTAGCAGCATTACCAGTATCATCAGCATTTGCAGCATCAAAACTTACAAAGTCAACATCGTCTGATAAAAGAACAATATGAGAGGCTATTGAGGCTTCAACATCAACATCATCCTCTAAGTGCTGATCTGCTTCCAAGTTCTGATCAACAACTATATTCTGATGCTCACCTATAGTCTGATCTTCAATGTCTAGATGCAGAGAAGGTGTTGTAGACAATTCTGGAATTTCATTAGCTTCAGGAATTGGTGTTGTTGATGGATTGATTTGAGCTGGTGGAGCTTCTAAATAGAGAACCTCAGGCATAATTTGGTTGTGAATATCAATCTCAGCACTTGTGCCTGGGTCTGCAGTAGATACTGGTTCATTTACAGAAGACACAGGTGGTGTAGATACTTTATCTTGAGCAGTTTCCTGAGTTGGTGACAATGGAGGTGTAGATTCAGTACCTTCAACAAATTCTGGCTCTTTTGAGATCAGAGATTCCTGATCTCCTTCCTTAGCTGCCGCTTCCTCATCCTCTGAAACTGACTCAGCCCTGTACCTTTGTGCTCCCTGTTTCTTGTATCTCTTTGAAGGTGGAGATTCCTTGGGAATTTCAGCAGAATACATCCTTCTAAGCCTTTTGAGAAGCTTAGAACCCCCAATTCCAATATCCTTCTGAGAAGAGACCTTCTCAGCTTTTTTGATAACAGGTTCTGACACATGAACCTTTTCCTCACTGTCTGACTCATCTCTCACAACAATCCTCCTTCTCTTCTGTTGTGTCTGAGGTACAGTCTTTGTCCTTTTGGGCTTTGAAGATGAAGGCCTCACAGTATGTGCTGATGATAAAGGTTGAGATGTATGTGAAGGTTTGAGATATGTTCTGATAGAGGGTTGAGTAGGTTGAGGTGTATAGTGGTATGTTCTGATGGTTGTTGTGGTGTCTGGTTTATGCTGGTGGGTTGAACATCAGGGTAAACAGATCTGTAGGTTTGAGGATCAGCATTTACCAGGATCTGTTTTACAGACTGAGGTATATGTAAGGGTCTAACCACCTTTTTCTTAAGGTCAGCATTTACCAAGTCATTAAAAGCCCGTTTTGCAAGCTTAAAGGGTGGAATTAAGTCAGTGGTAGGTTGGGGTTCATCAGCACAACATAAGTTATATATAAGCTGACAGAATCTAGCAAAGTACACTATATTCCTATCTCCTGTCATCCTATCCCCTATAAAACCTAGCACAGCACTTGCAAAATCAAAATGAGTTTGGTGAATAATGGCATACCCGATGTGTTGACTCAAAATTGGAATGACATCAAAGTTGGAACACTTATTGGCGAATGCCTTAGTGATGCAGTCGAAGAAAAAGCTCCATTCCTTCCTGATATGTGCCCTTTTCAACTGTCGAAGCTTGGCCAAACTCTTCTCATACCCCAAATTGGCCATGAGCTGCTGTAGAACAGGTTCCTCCGCTGTTGAGAAAATGCAGCCTTCTGGTAAGTGGAGAGCTTTATGAACTGCTCCAGGAGTTACCACATGCTCAACATCATTCACTTCAAAAATAATGCTTGGAGTACCAGTAGCACCACCATTATCAAAATGCTCAGTCCGCCAGAACGTCAGAACTTGTTGGCTTGGAATGACTTGAGGTTGGGTCAAAGCATACCCAATCTCACTGTGTGCTAGAAGATCTTGCACAAAGTGCAAATCAGATGGAGCTTCAGCATGGTTCAAGATTGGAGCATAGTTGTTGGGTACAAACTTGGCTCCATCTATAATCAAATCCTTAGGTGCCATGAGAAAAATTGAGAAATTAGGTTGCCTGTAAGGTGTTTGATAAAATGTCTGTATAAAAAAGCGTCAGGAGATGAGAGAGAATAGTAGTAAAAAGAGAGAGATAAAATGTGAAAGTAAATAAAAGATTTTAGAATCTTTTCTCTCTTTTACTTATACACGGTAGAAAAAGTAACCGTTGGGACACCTGTCAGACATGCAATAGTAAAAGATTATTAGTGGGCACGGGAATTCAGTAATCATTACTTATCACATGCAGTTTTTCAAGGAAAAACAGTTCCACTTACCAAGTAATCCCATTAATTAAGGTAGTTCAGTTTTATTTTAAAATTTAAAATTGTTCCCACTTAATAAATTATTTTTACTGCGAGACCAATATTCTGTAAAAATATGACCAATGAGAGAATGACCATGAAGAAACCAAGTAAACAAATACTGCCACGTCAGAATCAGAACATGATTTGTAAAAACGGTCATCAGAATATGGGTAAATCAGGATTTAAAAATGCATCAGAATATCAAACGACTCAGAGACAAAATCTTGCATAAATATAAAATTTCATTAAAATACTGAGCAAATAAATTTCATGAAATTTAAATTACATCACAAAATTACAAGATTGTCCTAAGCTACAAATCCTAACATCAACAGCTTTTGTCCTAAGCTTAGAAACCAGACAAAGCTGACGGTGAAGAGAAACAGGGAGCATAAACTATTTCTTCTTCTTACTCTCAACAAAAAGAACAGTGAGACGAATGATTCGCTCCTGCTGTCGGAGATGACGAAGATGTAGATCTCTTCGAACTGTTAACAGATCACATTTAATAATCTCTGGAAATTGAATCCAGAGATTGTGAGGGATGTTGTTGATATGGTATGGAGTTGGAATTCCATTTAGAAAAACATGTACAGTCTCAGTACCATAATTGTAAAACCAGCCAAACGCAGTTATTTGTGGTGATAAGAATAAGACGAGAGTCTGTTTGTGAGAAAATGAGAGATGTGTTGGCTGGAATGAAGTGTTGGTTTATATAGCCAATGGAATGTCAGGAGATGCAAGGAAAATTTAATGATTATAGGTAGAAATAATTTTACCTCGTCTCCCTAGACTGATGAGAATAAAAACTGCCATTGGAAGTGTAAAACAGGATTTAATGCACACATGAAACAAGTAAAAATTACTGTGCATGGACGTGTACCACTAACCCTAATTGTATTGACTGTTAATATCTCACCCAAACATATTCTGATTTTAAATAAGACTGTTTCAGATTTTAACCACAAATAAGTCAAGTAAAGAATTAGAGTTTAATATCAGAACTTAGACCTATATCAGAACTTAACAGTCATCAGAACATGATTTCTTAACTCGAAAAGTAAATGTCTATTTCTGCAACTCTTCACACAAATTCTGATTTCAGTTCTTCATAACTTAATCATCAGAACTTCCATCAAAACTTGTCCTCGGAATTTATGCAATCTGATACATAAACTCTTCATCTAAAACATCATTTATCACCACAGTAATTTTCATCATTCATATGGAGTGTATGTGGGTGTAGTAAGCTAAATATCAGATAAAGATTAAAGTCTGATTCACTTCAGTACATCTTAGAAATAAGGCAGAACTAAGAACTTTGCTCAAAATCTACCATAATTTTGAAGTCTACTTTAGAATGAGTTCATGCATGAGTCCACCTCAACTGTTTTGTGCTCATTTTATGCATATTTTGAAATTCCATTTTACAGTGGCTTCTCAGTGTAAGTGAGTCACGACTGCTTATCGGAATTTATGTTATTATTAGAGTATTTCTCCAGTAATCATAGAGTGTGAAAAGTCACCAAGAAAAATATTTATTTTTGCTTTTATGATGCATATTACTTAATATCAGCAATGCACTTGGGTCTTCCCTTCCACAGTTTTTACTTTAGATCTCAAAAGAGTACCTGATATTTATTCTTTTTCATTTCCTTTTCTTTTGATAAGTGAGGCTTATCAGTACTTAGTACATTCACCAGATTTACTAACATCAGAACTTAACAGATGAGAAGCATTATTCTAGTTGTTGACTTAGTAATAAGATAGACAAAGTAAACTTAACTAAGCTCAATATCAGAATTTGCTTGTGTCAATAGATTTCCACATAAATAATTACTTCTAATCATGGGATTTGTTAGTATATTAAAGACTACTAGGTCAACATCTAGCATATTTATCCTCATTGGATTGAATAATCACAGAAACATTCATATCACTATCAGAGTTTAGAAATTCACATCAGACAACAATCAGTACTTAAGCAATTTTCAATTAAGCACAGAATACACAAAGATAATAATATCTGTAAATACTGATCATAAAGTCTGATGCATCAGAACAAAAGCTAAGCACATTTAGAGAAAAAACCTGAAACCATTCCAAGTTCATTTACCAATCTTGTAAAAGTAGCTTCACACAGTGGTTTGGTGAAGATATCTGCTAGTTGTTGATCTGTTGGAACAAAGTGCAGTTCCACTGTACCTTCATCCACATGTTCCCTTATGAAGTGGTACCTAATACTGATGTGCTTTGTCGTTGAGTGTTGAACTAGATTACCTGTCATAGCAATAGCACTTTGATTATCACAGTAAATAGGGATTTTAAAATATGTTAACCCATAATCCAGTAACTGATTCTTCATCCAAAGAATCTATGCACAACAACTTCCTGCAGCAATGTACTCTGCTTCTGCAGTTGATGTGGAAATTGACTTTTTTTTCTTGCTAAATCAAGAACCCAATCTGACTCCAAGAAATTGGTAGCTTCCACTTGTGCTTTTCTTGTCAATTTTGTAACCTGCAAAATTTGCATCTGAGTAACCTATTAGTTTAAAGTCCGATTCTCTAGGATACCATAATCCCAGATCAGTTGTTCCCTTAAGATATTTAAAAATTCTTTTCACAGCTGTTAAGTGAGGTTCTCTTGGATCTGCTTGAAATCTTGCACAAAGACAGGTAGCATACATGATATCAGGTCTACTAGCAGTTAGATAGAGTAGAGAGCCAATCATACCTCTGTAATCAGTAATATCTACTGATTTACCAGTATCCTTATCCAATTTTGTTACAGTGGCCATGGGAGTGGATGCACTTGAACAATCTTGCATTCCAAATTTCTTTAGCAAATTTCTGGTGTACTTGGTTTGACAAATAAAAGTGCCTTCTTCATTTTGCTTGACTTGAAGGCCCAGAAAATAGCTAAGTTCCCCCTTCATACTCATTTGATATCTTGACTGCATCAGTTTGGCAAACTTCTTGCAAAGTCTGTCATTTGTAGAACCAAAGATGATATCATCAACATATATCTGAACCAAAAGTAAGTCCTTTCCATGGTTGAGTTAGAACAGTGTTTTGTCTATAGTTCCTCTGTTAAATCCACTTTCCAGAAGAAACTGAGCTAAAGTTTCATACCATGCTCTTGGAGCTTGCTTAAGGCCATAAAGTGCTTTATCAAGCATGTAGACATGATTTGGATATTTGGAGTCTACAAAGCCTGGAGGTTGTTCAACATATACTTCCTCTTCCAATTCTCCATTGAGAAAA
Organism: Apium graveolens; assembly: GCF_009905375.1. Classification (NCBI taxonomy): domain Eukaryota; kingdom Viridiplantae; phylum Streptophyta; class Magnoliopsida; order Apiales; family Apiaceae; genus Apium; species Apium graveolens. The sequence continues at coordinate 68,780,276 of NC_133647.1, forward strand.
GCACTTTTCACATCCATTTGAAAGACAATAAACTTTTTCTGAGCAGCATAATCCAAAAATATCCTTATGGCTTCCAATCTAGCAACTGGTGCAAATGTTTCATCATAATCAATTCCCGCATGTTGAGAATATCCTTTTGCAACCAACCTTGCTTTATTCCTTGTAATTATACCATCACTATCAGTTTTGTTTCTGAACACCCACTTTGTACCAACAACAGACCTCTTCTTTGGTCTTGGCACTAGGGTCCAGACTTTGTTTCTTTCAAATTCATTTAACTCTTCCTGCATTGCTTGCACCCAATCAGCATCTTGAAGAGCTTTTTCTACTTTCTTTGGTTCAGTCTGAGAAAGAAAAGAATTATAGAGACATTCACTTGAAGTAGCTGTTCTAGTTCTGACACCTGCATCAGGATTTCCAATAATTAAGTCAGGTATATGTGATTTAGTCCACTTCTTTGCAGATGGAAGGTTTTCTCTAGAACTGGATGCTCCTTCATGATCCATGCCATCTTCATCAACATTTTCTGATGCTCCCCCTGAAACTATGCTCTCTGAGTTGGATCCTTCAGAATTTAAGTTTTCAGAACTATCAGAATTTCGCTTATCAGAACTTGATGAATCAGAACTTAAAGAGCCAGTTGTATGTTCTGATGCTTCTTGAGATGTGGTTATATCTTCAGTATGCTCCCCCTGCACAGGTGCATCTTCCTTTGACGTAGTCACCATAATTTCTATAACATCAGAGTTTAATCCATCAGAGTTTGCAGTATCAGGATTTAGACTGTCAGGATTTTCAGTATCAGAATTTAAGTCTTCATTTTCGAATCTCAGCTGATCATGATCATTGAAATCTTCAAGTCCAGTAATCTTCTTATCATCAAAGGAGACATTGATAGATTCCATGACAACCCGTGTTCTTAAATTGTAGACTCTGAAGGCTTTTGTGGAAAGTGGATATCCAACAAAAATTCCTTCATCAGCTTTTAAATCAAATTTGGATAGCTGTTCAGGGTGTGTCTTAAGAACAAAACATTTGCATCCAAATACATGAAGATACTTCAGATTTGGCTTCTTTTTTCTTCACCATTTCATATGGTGTCTTTCCATGCTTGTTAATGAGTGTTGCATTCTGAGTAAAACAAGCAGTCTGCACAGCTTCAGCCCAAAAATAGGTTAGTAGCTTTGCTTCATCAAGCATAGTTCATGCAGCTTCAATAAGAATTCTATTCTTTCTCTCAACAACTCCATTTTCCTGTGGAGTTCCAGGATCAGAAAATTCCAGCTTGATTCCATGGTCTTTGCAGAACTCTTCCATTATCAAATTCTTGAACTCAGTGCCATTATCACTTCTTATTATCTTCACAGAATCTTAGACCAATTTATCCAGTTGCTTGACATGATCAATCAAGATAGATGCAGTTTCACTTTTTGTGTGCAAGAAATACACCCATGTGTATCTGGTGAACTCATCTACTATGACCATAGCATATTTCTTCTTTGCAATAGATATGACATTCACTGGACCAAATAGATCAACATGTAGTAGGTGATAAGGCTCAAGAACTGATGATTCAGTCTTGCTCTTGAATGAAGATTTTCTTTATTTAGCCTTCTGACAAGAATCACAAAGGCCATCAGGAGCAAATACTGACTTTGGCAGTCCTCTCACAAGATCTTTCTTAACCAGTTCATTTATATTGTTGAAATTTAAATGAGAGAGTTTCTTGTGCCAATTCCAACTTTCTTCAATTGATGCTCTACTCACCAGACAGATTGCAGACCCATCAGTACTTGTTGAAAGCTTGGCTTCGTAAATGTTACCATTCCTGTATCCTTTCAGAACAACTTTGCCTATAGATTTGCTTACAATTTCACAGTGTTCTTCAAAGAAATCCACATGATAATCTCTGTCACGGATTGACTAACACGTAGCAGATTGTGTTTAAGTCCTGAGACCAGAGCTACTTCTTTAATGATGACATTCCCAAGATTGATATTGCCATATCCCAATGTTTTCCAATGTTGCCATCTCCATAAGAAACATTTGGGTCAGCCTTCTTCACAAAGTCTGATAGCAGGGCTTTATTTCCAATCATATGTCCTAAATATCCACTGTCCAGAACTAGGATATTTTTCCTGTTGCCCTGCAATCACAAAGAGCACTAATGATTAGTTTTAAGGACCCAGACTTGCTTTGATCCTGTGGCCTTATTAAGTTTGTTAACATTTGCAGCGGATTTAGCATCAGAGTTTATGTTAACATTTTTCTTTCAGCATTTATACTATCAGACTTTGTATCAGAACTTACACTAGAAGGAACAATGCTAACTTTCTTTAAAGAAGGTTTTATTTGATAATAATAATAGTACAAACTATGATATTCCTTACAAGTATAAATGGAATGCCATAAACTACCACAATGAAAACAAGGATTTTGTGGCCTATATCTAACAGACTGACTCTTAACTCCTGACTTTGAAGGTAAGGATTTTATGTTCTTATTCTTCCTGCAAAAAGAAGCCATATGGTTAGAACTTCCACAGTTATGACCTGTTTTTCTTGGAGCATTAGGAACAGTCTTATAATCATTGCTTTTATTTATACCTTCCTTTCCATTCCTATTTTTCCTAGGAGACTATACCTTGTTTATATTCTTTACATCTTTCAGCTTATACTTAAGCTGTTTCTTTGTCATTAAGCCTACGTTTACTTCAGTTGTCTTTTCCTGTTTTAGTTTGTCAGAAGTTAATTCCTCTTTAACTTCTGATTTCTTAGTTTTAGACTTTACAGCTATAAACTTAACAGGTTTTAACTTTGGCTTTTGTTTAATAACTATAGGCTTAATATCTACAGTTCCTTTATCATTCTTATCATCTCCATAACCTAAGCCCTCTTTCCAGTTTCCACTACTTAACAAATTCTGAGTTGTTCTGCCAGAGTTAGTCCAAGTCCTGATAATCTCTCTTTCCTTTTCTAGCTCAGTTTTTAGAGATTCATTCATTTTAAGTACTTCATCCCTAACATAGAAAGCATCATCTTTATCTTTCTGAGTTTGATGGAACACGACTAACTCTTTTCTAAATAATCATTCCTCTTTTTACAAGCAAGATTTTCAGAAGTTAATCTTTCACATGTTAAAGTTTGATCTCTATAACTAATGAACATGGTTTTAAGATATCTTCTCAACTCATTAATATCATCAGTATGAAAGGCATAAGTAGTTTGAGGTACCTTTAACTCAGCAACTTCAGGACTGTTATCAGCATTTGCCATCAAGGCATAGTTCTCCTCACTTTCAGAATCTGAAGTGTCTGTCCAGCTTTTCTTCTTTGTGACAAGAGCCTTGCCTTTATCACTCTTCACTTTCTTGCAATCAGGAGATATGTGGCCTTTCTCACCACGGTTGTAGCGTTTGACATTTGTGTAATCTCCTCTGTCAGACTTCCCTCCTTTGCCTTCAGATTTTCTGAAATTCTTCTTATTAGAACTTGCACCTTTCCTGGAAAACCTCTTTCCCTTCCTGAACTTCCTGTATGCAATCCTTGTGATTCCTTTCACCATAAGAGCACACAGCTTCTTCATCTCTTCATCAGCATCCATCTCAGGCAAGCTTTCAGTTTCTGAGTCATCATCACTATCAGAACTTGATGACTCGGTATCATACTTTGTGATGAGCGCTTTTCCCTAGCCTTTCCTTGAGGTAGCTGCCTTGGGGGATTCTTCTTTAGCCTTAAGAGCAACTGTCCTTGACTTTCCTGCTTTCCTCTTGCTTCTTTGTTCCATCTCAAGTTCATGAGTCTTGAGCATCCCATAAATTTTATCAAGAGTTGTTTCTTCAAGATTATAGTTGTCTCTTATAATTGTTGCCTTCAAATCCCAACTTTCAGGAAGAGCTAACAGGAATTTAAGGTTTGAATCTTCAATATCATACTCCTTATCAACTAGTGACAAATCATTCAAAAGTTTAACAAATCTATCATATAAATCAGTCAATGACTCATTAGGCTTTGAGTCAAAGTGTTCATACTCTTGAGTGAGTATTGTCTTCCTGTTCTTCTTAATCAAATCCGTTCCCTGGCATCTTGTCTCCAAGGCATCCCATATCTCCTTTGCAGTCTTGCAGTTAATTACCCTGTTTGACATTACATTATGTAACGCCCCCAAATCCGGGGTCAGAGCATTTGGTCGTCACTATGAAACGTCAATCTAAATCAACCTGTTTAATCAATAAATAAATGCCAGCGGAAGATATTTATCATTTATGACCCTAAACTACTCCAAGATCTTTTAAGGTTACAGTTCTAGAAACAAGATATCCAAATACCACAAATAAATTTTTCACTTTCTTTTAAAACTCTTTTCAACAAATCTCAATCTCAAAATTAAACCCACTAGTATAACTTCGAAATGAAGTATACTAGGCCCAAATAAAATACACAACTATAATATAATATAAACAACTTTATACAATAGAACTTACACTAGCCCGCAAACCCTAGACCAACCACCTTCCAAAAGCTTCTTCTTTGCTTCCTCGAATTACGCAGCTAAACAGTGCAAGCTAATCCTCACTGGAGGTTATATTTAAAAACAGGCAAGTATGAGCGGAAGAAATGCTCAGCAAGTTCATTATAGTATATATATGGTTGTTTTGATATAAAACCGACATCTGCATTAGAGCAGAACATTTGAAATCATAATTGCTGAATCATAAAACTCTTTTTGATATTTTCAAGCGCAAGGCTTCAGCAATACTTTGAATATTCATAAGAATCATACTCGTAAAACAGTGTTTACGGAAATATCGTAAACCACCACAACAAAAAGAAGCAATGATTATGGATGAATCATAAACTTTACTCAAAACTCAACTCGTGATATTAATACTTATTTTACTGTCATATTAAATTAGATATCAATACGAACTTTGATGCTCACAACACCCATACTGAAGTCAACATCAGTCATCTATACTAATACCACCTTTGATATTTAACAACAAACTAAGTATTCTCAAAATCAGAAACTGAATCAAAGCCATAATTCACTTTTAATCCAAAACAGAATCAATACTTTTAATCCAAAATAGAATCAGTTGATAAATCATTTATTCTATGATTCTCAAAACAATAAAGAAATTTAGATATCAATTTAGATTGGAACCAATAACATTTCATGCTGTTTCCGATGATCAGTCGCGAAACAACACCGGTATCCCACAGCCATACCGTAAATATAGGTACTACCTGTATCCCGAAGACATACGGTACCTATAGGGCGCCAGAAAAGGCATAACTAGCCTTAAAAGATATTACAGCTGGACCGATATGTCGATCACCTATGCTGTAACCAATAACCAGTAACCAGTAACCACTCTAATCTTAAAAACCTTTTTTATTGAAAAAGGAGCCGAATCCTTCGACATCCTAAATAATTTTTATTACCCCATTTTCTTGGGCAGAAATTCTCGCAACAAAATCATCTTTCTCAAAATCCAAAATATTTATAAATACAGTAATTTGATAAGTAAAATCACTAAACTATTCTGAACATAGAATAGCAGAGGGTATTTGCATAAACAGAATTATATAATTCAACGATATGTAAAATATTTATCGATTCTAAACTGAGAATAGGGAAAGCAATACTTGCATGATAAAATTTAAAATAAATATCACTTGAACAATAAGTGATGATAGGGATACTTGCCTTTGGGTTTTAGCAGTTAGTCACACTCGCAAACACGCATCTATTCTGACATTCTGTCTCAAAGCATCACTGTCTTTCTTCTACTAATTCTTTGGTCTGCTGCTCATGCAGTGCTATAACCCAAAATTCCACACTGTTCAACTCTAGTCCTCATCCATGCCCTCTGGTTCTGATCGTCTTGAAAGACTCGCATCTATAATTAAAAGATACAAATTTAATCGTCTAAACGATAATCACTCAACGAACTTCGCGTCAAAATCCTATCGTCTACCCATACGATAGCCACACATAATTATATCAGCCAAACACAGGAATCTTGACCCACATATGCACATAATTCACATAGCATATAAGCACATAACTCATATATCATATAATTCATATCACATAAGACTCAGTTCATCAGAAGGGTCGACTCGATATGTTTAAAACTGAAATTGGATTAAAAATATGATTTTTCAGTCACTACGCGACTCAGAATCGATTTACAAAGCAAGCGACCTTTCAAAACAAAAAGGATTTCGGTCTCGAAAGTATTTTTATTGAAAGCGGAATATTTTTCTGAGTCTGTACGCGTTCGTTTCGTATTAAACGAACGAACGGTTGATTTATTATGAATTTTTGAACATTTTTCGGAATTAAAACGGGTCTCCGAATCATTTAATAATTAAATAATAGGGCTCGAACACTCAAAAATAATTTTTATATGAATTATCGAGCCTGCAAAATAATTTAAAATAATATTTTAAAGCTCGAAACTAATTTTCGGAATTTTTAAATCAAAAATAAATAATTAAATCTAATTAAATAATCAATTAAAATTAATCAATAACTAATTAAATTAATTAATCAATTAATATTTAAATTAATTGACTAATTAAATAATTAATTATCAACTAAAATTAATTAATTAAATAATTTGGATTTATTTTTGAATTAAAAATACATTTTCAGAAATAAAAAAAATAATTTTTAAAATTAAAAATAATGAATTTTGGGAATTTAAAATATTTAAATACATTTTCTGAAAATTATAACACAGAAATATGATTTTTGTAAGTTTTTAAAATTGCAGGGGTTTAAATGTAAATATGAGAAAAGAACGATGGCTAAACTGCAATTTAGCCATCGTCTTCCTCCCTTCTTCGCCGGCAACGGTCGGGGAAGCCATTAACGGCGACCCCCGCCGTACGAAGCTTTTCCGGTGACCGAATAATAACCCAGAAATCAACCAAATATACAAGACACGGTCTTATCGATACCAGGAATTCATCTGCAACCTTAATTTAGTCGAATAGCTTACGAATCAACCGGAAAATCAAGAAGTCTGGTGGGGACTCAAAATTCCGACGAACCCAAATCGGACACAAACATCAACATATTATACACGAATAGACTCACAAGACAACGATCTATAACTATACATCAACCAATTAAATCAACAAACTCTTAAATTAAAATACCCAAATTCGAATTAAACCCTAATTTACGAAATTAATAATTTACCTATCGTTTAAATGATTTGATGGCATAAACCGAAAGAGCATGAAAATCTGAATATTTTGGTTACTCATACTTCAAATTCTGAAGTCTGCATCACCCTCAAATTTGGGTTTGATTCTCAGAACTTTTCAAGAACACCAAGAACACATATTCAAAGAATTTTAAGAAAATCAAACCTTAATTTCTATATGATATTGAACTCTATTTTTGAAGTATAATATACCAAATCGACCAGAAAAACATGCTGTACAACATGGAAGCATCAAATCACATCAACAACATCAAGAACAAATTTTCATAATTTAATTATCAAATAATTCCAATATAAATAAATAAATAAGAAAATTACCATAATTTCTGGGCAAAAACTGATGATTGATTCAGAAAGAAGATTTCGAGAGCTTCGTTTTGATATGCTGCACGCCCGAATCGGAGTTCGATAACGCCTTCGTTCGTGTGTTTGATTCTCGGGAACGTATCGGTTTCTCAGGTTTTTCTCTGTATTTACGGTGTTTTAACTGGTTGCAAATGAATAAACGGAATAAAAGAAATAAGAAATAGTATATTTATATTTATGAAATATTGGATCATTCTGGATCGTTTTGGATCGTTAAACTAGTTGCTTAGCCGCTAAGTACCTACAAAAACGATACAATTCAATACCAGAATTGGATAATTATCAAAACCGAGCTTTTTATAAAACACTATATACGAAAATAACGTAAAAATATCCCGTCTCTCGAGAATACGGGTTTTTGTCGATTACCGAAATGATTATCGTATCGAAAATATTGCGTCGGGCCACGCACGGGTCAAACCGTAATCCGGATCGAAAAAGTCAAAATACGGAAAATGTCCGAAATTACCAGATTAGGTTAGGAAGGAGTTTTCGGAAGAGTTTCGGGTTATAAAAACGCAAAAATGGTTGAGGTTGAACGATTCTCGGCTTTATAAAATAATTTTGGTAATTATTCAGAAAATAATTAATAATACATAAATCAATATAAAATCATCTAACAGTCCAAAAATTACCAGAAAAATATCACAATTATCTATATTTTATTCTGGATATATAAAAATTAAAATACTCAAATAATATCACATCTAAACACCCAAACATCAATTCCACTTATCAGATAATTCACCAAAATTCACATAAAATCACATAAACAATTCCAAATAATTATAAAAATAATATCTGAAAATATGGGATATTACAATCTACCCCCCTTATAAGGATTCCGTCCTCGGAATCAGCAGAAGAGAGCACTAAGGATCTTATCACAAATTTTCCATTTCCAAATAACCTCAATTTTCCATAATCTCAAATAAATCTTGTATTCCTTGTATAATAAAACATTTACAGGAGCTTTACTGTGTACCACTGTTCCGTCTACATTCTTTGACCAATTCCTCAATAGAATCACTTTTACTGATCGCGAGAAAGAAGAATAGAGAGAAAGATAGAGAGAAGAAAAGAAAGAAAGATAGAGAGAGAAATAAAAGAACAGATTGACTTCGCTATATGCCAGTGATAGTTTAATCGCATTGCACTCCACTATCGTCCTTCATAATTCCATCAGATCGCCTTACTTTGACTTGGCCAAGATACTCAGCTTAACTTGATTGGCATACCTTCGATTATTTGGAATGATAAAATCATGGAATTTTAAAAGAAAAGAATTTGATACCATAACGGAACCAAAATCTGAATTTGAGAAAGATATTGTTAAAATAAAAGAATAACTGAGAGATCAATATGACCAAACGAACTTGGTATTGCGTGTCCAAATTAAGACACTACTAAAGGTTGTTAACCTTCATGTATTCACAATACACACAAGTGATGGTGTCCCATCCAACTCCTATCACACAGACAGGTATACCTTGTGTCCCTTATAGTTAAGGTTGTTCATCTCAGTCAGAATAAAAGAATATAAAATGAATTCAAAATCAAATGAATAGAACTGATAAGATTTCAAAGATGATATTTCTGAAGGAAATGAAGTCCAGAAAACAAAATTCTGGCACAAAATGAATAAACGGGTGTTAGGGAATATCCTCTAACAATTATTTCTTTTTGAAAGATGACAAAAAAAATTATAAAAATATAAGGTATTGCCAAAGTCTTAATATTTATCTTCAATTTAAACTCTTCAGTTGACTCACCCTCTGATTCAAGACATTTCTTCATACTCCAGGGATATCGATAATCTTCATCGTCGTCGAATCGTAGTCTCGAAAGATTCCACAATAGAAGTTTTGCAACTGCCAGGAGTTCCATCCAGCTCAGCACAACCATCTCAAACGAATACGCCTTATCTTAACTTACTCGTTGGTACTATATCCGATAGTCCAACAGGAACTCGATATGAGCTCAATCGTCCTCACATAGATATACACACTCCTACAGACTCTCGTTTCTAGTTTACTATAACCTCAGCTCTGATACCAACCTGTAACGCCCCCAAATCCGGGGTCAGAGGATTTGGTCGTCACTATGAAACCTCAATCTAAATCAACCTGTTTAATTAATAAATAAATGCCAGCGAAAGATATTTATCATTTATGACCCTAAACTACTCCAAGATCTTTTAAGGTTACAGTTCTAGAAACAAGATATCCAAATTCCACAAATAAATTTTTCACTTTCTTTTAAAACTCTTTTCAACAAACCTCAATCTCAAAATTAAACCCACTAGTATAACTTCGAAATGAAGTATACTAGGCCCAAATAAAATACACAACTATAATATAATATAATATAAACAACTTTATACAATAGAACTTACACTAGCCCGCAAACCCTGGACCAACCACATTCCAAAAGCTTCTTCTTTACTTCCTCGAATTACGCAGCTAAACAGCGCAAGCTAATCCTCACTGGAGGTTAAATTTAAAAACAGGCAAGTATGAGCGGAAGAAATGCTCAGCAAGTTCATTATAGTATATATATGGTTATTTTGATATAAAACCGATATCTGCATTAGAGCAGAATATTTGAAATCATAATTGCTGAATCATAAAACTCTTTTTGATATTTTCAAGCGAAAGGCTTCAGCAATACTTTGAATATTAATAAGAATCAAACTCGTAAAACAGTGTTTACGGAAATATCATAAACCACCACAACAAAAAAAAACAATGATTATGGATGAATCATAAACTTTACTCAAAACTCAACTTGTGATATTAATACTTATTTTGCTGTCATATCAAATTAGATATCAATACGAACTTTGATGCTCACAACACCCATACTGAAGTCAACATCAGTCATCTATACTAATACCACCTTTGATATTTAACAACAAACTAAGTATTCTCAAAATTCACTTTTAATCCAAAACAGAATCAGTACTTTTAATCCAAAATAGAATCAGTTGATAAATCATTTATTCTATGATTCTCAAAACAATAAAGAAATTTAGATATCAATTTAGATTGGAACCAATAACATTTCATACTGTTTCCGATGATCAGTCACGAAACAACACCGGTATCCCGCAGCCATACCGTAAATATAGGTACTACCCGTATCCCGAAGACATACGGTACCTATAGGGCGCCAGAAAAGGCATAACTAGCCTTGAAAGATATTACAGCTGGACCGATATGTCGATCACCTACGCTGTAACCAATAACCAGTAACCAGTAACCATTCCAATCTTAAAAACCTTTTTTTTATTGAAAAAGGAGCCGAATCCTTCGACATCCTAAATAATTTTTATTCCCCCATTCACTTGGGCAGAAATTCTCGTAACAAAATCATCTTTCTCAAAATCCAAAATATTTATAAATACAGTAATTTGATAAGTAAAATCACTAAACTATTCTAAACATAGAATAGCAGTGGGTACTTGCATAAACAGAATTATATAATTCAACGATATGTAAAATATTTATCGATTCTAAACTGAGAACAGGGAAAGCAATACTTGCATGATAAAATTTAAAATAAATATCACTTGAAAAATAAGTGATGATAGGGATACTTGCCTTTGGGTTTTAGCAGTTAGTCACACTCGCAAACACGCATTTATTCTGACATTCTGTCTCAAAGCATCAACGTCTTTCTTCTACTAATTCTTTGGTCTGCTGCTCATGCAGTGCTGCAACCCAATATTCCACACTGTTCAACTCTAGTCCTCATCCATGCCCTCTGGTTTCGATTGTCTTGAAAGACTCGCATCTATAATTAAATGATACAAATTTAATCATCTAAACGATAATCACTCAACGAACTTCGCGTCAAAATCCTATCGTCTACCCATACGATATCCACACATAATTATATCAGCCAAACACAGGAATCTTGACCCACATATGCACATAATTCACATAGCACATAAGCACATAACTCATATATCACATAATTCATATCACATAAGACTCAGTTCTTCAGAAGGGTCGACTCGATATGTTTAAAACTGAAATCGGATTAAAAATATGATTTTTCAGTCACTACGCGACTCAGAATCGATTTACAAAGCAAGCGAACTTTCGAAACAAAAAGGATTTCGGTCTTGAAAGTATATTTATTGAAAGCGAAATATTTTTCTGAGTCTGTACGCGTTCGTTTCGTATTAAACGAACGAACAATTGATTTATTATGAATTTTTGAATATTTTTCGGAATTAAAACGAGTCTCCGAATCATTTAATAATTAAATAATAGGGCTCGAACACTCAAAAATAATTTTTATATGAATTATCGAGCCTGGAAAATAATTTAAAATAATATTTTAAAGCTCGAAACTATTTTTCAGAATTTTTAAATCAAAAATAAATAATTAAATCTAATTAAATAATCAATTAAAATTAATTAATAACTAATTAAATTAATTAATCAATTAATATTTAAATTAATTGACTAATTAAATAATTAATTATCAACTAAAATTAATTAATTAAATAATTTGGATTTATTTTTGAATTAAAAATAAATTTTCAGAAATAAAAAAAATAATTTTTAAAATTAAAAATAATGAATTTTGGGAATTTAAAATATTTAAATACATTTTCTGAAAATTATAACACAGAAATATGAATTTTGTAAGTTTTTAAAATTGCAGGCGTTTATATGTAAATATGAGAAAAGAACGATGGCTAAACTGCAATTTAGCCATCGTCTTCCTCCCTTCTTCGCCGGCAACGGTCGGGGAAGCCATTAACGGCGACCCCCACCGTACGAAGCTTTTCCGGTGACCGAATAATAACCCAGAAATCAACCAAATACACAAGACACGGTCTTATCGATACCAGGAATTCATCTGCAACCTTAATTTAGTCGAATAGCTTACGAATCAACCGGAAAATCAAGAACTCTGGTGGCGGCTCAAAATTCCGACGAACCCAAATCGGACACAAACATCAACATATTATACACGAATAGACTCACAAGACAACGATCTATAACTATACATCAACCAATTCAATCAACAAACTCTTAAATTAAAATACCCAAATTCGAATTAAACCCTAATTTACGAAATTAATAGTTTACCTATCGTTTAAATGATTTGATGGCATAAACAGAAAGAGCATGAAAATCTGAACATTTTGGTTACTCATACTTCAAATTCTGAAGTCTGCATCACCCTCAAATTTGGGTTTGATTCTCAGAACTTTTCAAGAACACCAAGAACACATATTCAAAGAATTTTCAGAAAATCAAACCTTAATTTCTATATGATATTGAACTCTATTTTTGAAGTATAATATACCAAATCGACCAGAAAAACATGCTCTACAACATGGAAGCATCAAATCACATCAACAACATCAAGAATAAATTTTCATAATTTAATTATCAAATAATTCGAATATAAATAAATAAATAAGAAAATTACCATGATTTCTGGGCAGAAACTGATGATTGATTCAGAAAGAAGATTTCGAGAGCTTCGTTTTGATATACTGCACGCCCGAATCGGAGTTCGATAACGCCTTCGTTCGTGTGTTTGATTCTCGGGAACGTATCGGTTTCTCACGTTTTTCTCTTATTTACGGTGTTTTAACTGGTTGCAAATGAATAAACGGAATAAAAGAAATAAGAAATAGGTTATTTATATTTATGAAATATTGGGTCGTTTTGGATCGTTTTGGATCGTTAAATTAGTTGCTTAGCCGCTAAGTAACTATAAAAACGATACAATTCAATACCAGAATTGGATAATTATCAAAACCGAGCTTTTTATAAAATACTATATACGAAAATAACGTAAAAATATCCCGTCTCTCGAGAATACGGGTTTTTGTCAATTATCGAAATGATTATCGTATCGAAAATATTGCGCCGGGCCACGCACGGGTCAAACCGTAATCCGGATCGAAAAAGTCAAAACAAGGAAAAGGTCCGGAATTACCAGATTAGGTTAGGAAGGAGTTTTCGGAAGAGTTTCGGGTTATAAAAACGCAAAAACGGTTGAGGTTTTATAATATAATTTTGGTAATTATTCAGAAAATAATTAATAATACATAAATCAATATAAAATCATCTAACAGTCCAAAAATTACCAGAAAAATATCACAATTATCTATATTTTATTCTGGACATATAAACTTTAAAATACTCAAATAATATCACATCTAAACACCCAAACATCAATTCCACTTATCAGATAATTCACCAAAATTCACATAAAATCACATAAACAATTCCAAATAATTATAAAAATAATATCTGAAAATATGGGATATTACACATTATCAATGGCACTATGCACCAAGTGTCGTGCCTTAGCATGCTTAGCAATTGAAGCGATATCTTCAGCAGTGTAATCACTCTTCTCCTTTAGTACAGACTTTGCTGCTTTACCTGCAACTACAACAATGAGTTTTTTTGGCTTGTGAGGTCCTTCATGGATTCTGTCAAGATATTCTGGATCAGTAGCTTCCAGAAACATAGTCATCCTAACCTTCCATATGGGATATTCGGATGGCTTCAGTATGGGAACTCTAATAGCCTCATATCGACTATGGATTTGAGTGTTTGGTGGTTCTTCAGTTTTGGTGGGCTTGGTTGGAGTTTCTGCTTCAGACATGATTGTTTTTGGATTTTAAACTGTTTGTGTGTTAACAGATAGGCTTTGATACCACTTGTTAGGTCACACACACTGTAGAAGGGGGTTGAATACAGTGTATAGCACAATCAAATCAAATACAAGTAACAGAAAATAGACTTTATTCAATGCAATAAACTCTGTTACAATATGGAACTGTCCTCTCTCAGTGATGAACAAATATCACGAGAGCTGCTAGGGTTACAATAAATAATATTCTCGATAATGATAACACTTATAGTGTAAACCCTATGTCTGTGTTTATATATCACACAGTTACAAGATAATCGCTAATTGATATGGAATATAATTCTGCTTCCTAAAATATATCAATCAGATATCTTTTCTTCCAAGTATTTCATTCTTCATAGAATTCCTTCTTCATGCATATCTCTTCTTACGTTTGTCTTGATCTTCTTTCCTTTCAATAAGCCGCCTTCCTTATCTGAAAGTTTCCTTTAAGTCCTGATATTATCTCCTGATAAATATCTCCTGAACCTTAAGTACTGATCACTTAAGTTCTGACTTCAGTATAAGTGTTGATTTCAGTTAAGTACTGATTTGTCCTGTTTAAGTAAGATCTGAAAACTAAACATAAATCATATTAGTTATGACATTATCAAATATATCTAACAGGATATGCAGAATAGGTTGATTAATTATAAATATGAGATGTTTTGTAATTCTTTATAAGTGAAATAGAGTCAAGTGACAAATAGCTACCCGATGGATGATCAATAAAGCTTCCCGACGGATGAAAAACATGTACCCGACGGATGATTAAATTCAAATATCTGTTGACAGTGACAACACAACCACATGCGTTGGGTGTTTGCAAAAGGAATGTGGCAGCCTGTTAAGAAGGAATTTTATAACAAATAAGCATTACCATTTCCATGCAATTGTGAAGACATTCAAAGATGCTGGAATACAGTAGTGAAGGAGCATGAAGTTAGACTAGATATGATTTGTTTTATTATCTTATCTTATTGTCATGTAAATTTGGTGATATATAAACCAAGTGTAGCTAGTAGAACATTCAACTAAGCAAACACATTTTAAAAGAGAGATAGAAAAAGCTGTACTTGTCAAGAATTTCTCTGTAGTTTATTCGTTCTACTTGTAAAGCAGCTGTGAGCCATTTAAGCTACACAGAATTCTCAAACTGATATATATTTATATATCTCTGGTGGATACATTCAAATCCATCAGAAAGTTTTAAAGCCTGTATGTAAAAACCCAAATTTTTTTTGACATCGGTAAAAGACCTTATGAATAGTAACCTTGCGGTTTAATAAAAACTTTTGCGATCACACCAGATACGAGTTTTTAATTTAAAATTCCAAGTTGATATTATGATTATACGTACCAAATGAGTGTATGTAAAAGCTATAAGTTTTCAAAGAAAACGAACTTTAAAAAATGACCATATTTACGAATCATCGAGGATTACGAGGATCACAATATAATTATGAATTTAAATCCCTACGGATTTATATCCAAGGACGATACTTCAAAATATGAGGAATAAATATAAAATGATTTACGTCGCGAACCGTTTACGAGAAAGTATTACGAAAATGTTTAAGCGACCGAATAAATGCGTAAACGATTAAATAAACGTAATGCACTAACTAACCATGGTAGAAAAGTAACCATGGTTATTTTATTAAATAGTGAGCTAAGGAATTAGGATGATCAACTAGGGCTAGAGAATAGTGAAGTTAATGGCTAAGCTAATTAGCTTAGCTTATAATCTAAAAAGCCTAGCTAGAATTGTCTAGAGATTTGGAAACAAAAATCAATCCTATGACTTATACTAGAAGAATAAATACGATATCACAAAATTATTGCAAGAAGCAACCAAGATGCAACCAAAGAAGCAACACATTTTCTCTCTGTCTCTCTCTCTCACAAAATACCATGCTGATTTTCAAGAACACCACGGAGAGAAAAAATCATATCTCATTATCTACTCATTACAAAATCACCAAATTTTTACCAAACCTCTCTCATATGATGGGTAAGTCACGAACCAAATTTTATTCCCATCCATGAAGTTCTCAATTTTATAAAAATGTTTGAAGTTGAGGGTGAATAGTAACTCCGAAAATCACTAACTTATTTTCTTGATTTTTCATTAAAGTTTAATGCTCCTAAAGCTTAGGACTTAGGACTTAGGACTTAGGACTTAGGACTTTACTAAGTATTAACAAGCTTCAATAAAGGTATAAATATTCATCCAAACTTTTTTTAAGTTTTAAGTTTTAAGAAAAGTAAGGATCTTGGATATAAGTATGGTTTTGATGATTGATTTGATATTATCTTGATGTTTATTTAATTAGTTTTAAGTTTGATAATTATTGCCTCAAGATCATGATTTTATTGAGAGGAGTTAGTGTTGAGATGATGATTTGATGATTGTTGATGGTGGTATAATGATTTAAGACGTAAACGAAAGTCGAGTCGTAATCGTAACCTCGTTAAAACGAACAAAACTCAACTTAAGTTTCTGCAGAAGTTCCAGAATATATAAACTGTAGTTTTCTGAAAAGCAAGACTTTTTTATGATAGACAATGTTATGAGTATCGTTTAGGCGCTTGAATCGCTTGATTCCGATTTACAGATCAAAAGTTATGACCGTTTTAGTAAAAAGGATTTACGCGACAAAACTGCTACAAATTACGAATTTCTAAATATAAATGATCGACTTAAAAATATTTAAAAATCATGAAATTTTTACAGAGAGTAATAAATAGAGTTTATTAGCTTCCATAAAAATTTTAAGTAAAAATGTTAGTTTTTCAATTTTATAAAAATGTCGGAGCTGAGGTCATGCGGAGTACGAACGACAAAAACAACCCCCTGTTAGGAAACTACCACTTCGGGATTTTCACCCCTGTTAACAGAAAACCAATTTCAAATGATATGTTTTAAATATTTTCTAGATCACGCACGCGAAAACGGTGTGTCAATTGGGTTAACGGTTTGAGAGATATCAACCTTTTAGTGAAAGCACTTTGAAATGCTTTTAACGTAATTAAATTCATTTTATCAAAATGAAACTTTTAGGATAAATATTAAAAGCACTCAAGAAGCTCCTCGAGGTGCTTTCGTAGTAAAATATTATTTTTACAATTTATTAAAAATGACGGAGTGCGAGTCGCGTAATAGTAATATTCGGTAAAGTCAAATCTAGAAGACCACTTTGACCGTCCGTTTCGACCAAAGAGTGATACTTATTTCAAGTTGGTCGAATGATGAAAGTTATGAAGTATTGAACTTAATAGAAATATAAGTTGGTGATGAGACTAGGAGTACTGATTAATATTATGATGTTTGTTGATTAGAAAACCCGGAATGAGAGGAAGTCGGGAGACGTGTCTTGGACTCCAGGCAAGTTTTCAAACCCTACCTTTTAAAACTATTTGCGTTGTGTTTGTTTTCAAATAATTTCGATATATACATGATGCTATATTTACGATATTTTACGAACTATGTTATATAATATCATACGATATGATAATGATTTTGGTATATGAATATTACCGAATTTCAATCGATAACGCTAGAGAGTAGCGTTGTATATATGAGGAGTATATTTTAGACCGAGGATCGGTCAGTATAATTTTATGAAAACCCGAAATTATTCCGGAGGTGTTTTATTTAAGAATACAAATGTTATAGTGGAGCGTGATATATAAGTTATAAGACCGAGAGTCGGTCAGTTTTTATAAAGTATAAACTCGGGAATCATCCCTGAGATGTTTTGGACCCTTAAAATTCCGTACTTATTTTATTCCAAGGGACTCGATGTCCACTTGCGAAACATTAAATACCTCGAACTTTTATTAAAACAATTTCCAAAGATCGTATTCCCTCAACTATATTTTATTTTTCGAATAATAAATATTATATACCTATTCATTTATTATGGGAGAAGTATACTCCAACGATTATTTATTTCAAACCCCATTAAACATTAAAGATTATTAAATTATGTACACATAAATTAGTTGAGGAATACTATTTTAAATATTCTTTTAAAGTAAACTCATTCGAGGTTTAATTATTTATCGATTAATATTTAATTATTTATTATTTATTAAAGGATTTATTTATGATTTAAAAATCATAAAACCTGATGTAATATACTTTCTGATTTTCGAAAAATCATTCAAATAATTTTAGATCGTCGGAGAATATTATCTCGACTTATTTTAAATATTTTGAATATAGTTTCAAAAGGAACTCCCCTTATTTACTTATCTGTTGACAACGGTCAACTCACATCCTTAGTACTTCCTCCGATTACTTTCGGAAGTACATATATATATATATATGAGGTAAAGCCGTGCCTATCAACAAGCAAAACGCTTGGGGAACTTTGATAAAGTTCGATGATTCCAAGTATATGATAGGATTTCTTAAAGGATAGAGGAGGGGTAGGATCCAAGTACTTCGTGTATTGTATAGACTGCCGGTACCGTAGGAGACAGTACTATATGTACCTAAGGACTTGCGAAGTGTTTATATACCCGAAATGAGGACACATAGCCCGTTTGCGGTAAGGGTGATAACCGGGATACGAAGATGTCGTCCTTCTACTAGTAGAAAAGGTTACTATTTCCATAGTACGACTGATCATCATATGCGGTGGCTCCAATGAATGTCCTATTCTTACAATTAGAATTGTGATGCAATACTGTAACCCAAGCCTAGGTGCTGGGTTTACCATTAAGGTATTCGCCTGATAATAAATCCACCAAAGATTTGTTTTCAAAAGAAGGTATATCACCAAGGAAAACTATTTTTTGAATAAAACATATTTATCATATATGACATTTTACTTGAGTTTATCATACAGTCATTTCATACTGTACATTATTATGCTGGGCATTATAGATCACTCTTTGTTTCTTTTAAATAAAACAACACAACATATAACAAGTATGCCGGTATGGGACTTAGTCGCTTGTAGTCATGGGGAGAATCCCTGGCAGCTTTGTCTCAGGTGGGCAAGAGTATCAGATAGGTATAAGATATCAGTTGTAATTATTGTAACTTCATGTAGAGGTTATGAATAATTGTTTGAGATCCTGTAAAGTACATTTGAGTGTAGTAAAAGAAGATTACATTTTGTACATCATTTCTAAGGCTATAACTTGTGTGTGTGTGTGCGTGCATGAGATTGGGGTCTGTTTGATTATTGAATCTATACAGGTTACACATGAGTGAAGGATGGCGTGATGACCCAGATTCCTGACCCAGGATTTGGGGGCGTTACAGAAATGGTATCAGAGCAATAAGTTATAGTACTTAGAGACGAGAGTGTTAGGAATCTGTCTAGATGTGAGATTTCGTAAGAGCTCATAGAGAGTTCGTCATTGGACTACCGGATTTAACCTCAATGTGTAGGTTAGGTAAAATGTTTATTTGAGGTATTAAAGTGTGACTAATAGAACCATTAGAGATTATCAAAATGATAAGAAGAAAAATTATAATCATAAATAATTTGGCAAGGATGTGGATTTAGAACTCGGAGCTGAGTCTCCGGGGCATTTGGAGTAAAGACGATATTACCAACACCTTATGTAAATATTGATAACACGAGCCTTGTTACTCGTAGTTCTTTATAGGTTGCCCATGAAGGGGCATCACATGTGAGAACCATAAAGTCTAATTATTAATATACAGTTGAGGTTATTGACCCAAAATAGTTAAAGGTGTCATTTTACCAAGGATGATGTGAATATTGTATTAATCACAAATTCACCAGAGATAGTGTCCAATATACCCTTAAGGAAATTTTCTATTAAGGAAGATTTGAATGTAATATAAGAATGTTAACGTAAGACGACTACACTACATGATATTATTAGTGTGCTTAACATGTAAGGTTATGATGGTTTAGCTCAGAGATCGAGAACATCGAGAATTGATGGCATGACTATAATTGGATGGCGTAAGATTACAATGAGCAATAGTTCGATCTTAGAACCTTTTAAAAAGAATAGACCAGTGAGTCTAAAGGGGAATTCTTCGGTAGATATGATGTCAGAGGCTACGTATATATACTCATAGACCTTTAATATATTCGGTAACGTATGTGCAATTACACACACATGCCACTAAACTTATGGACTGCATTGAGATCCCTAAGAGATCACTTTGATCTATTCCCAGGGGGAACTGGCCACTTATAGTTAGTAACGGATGCGTGTAGCAGGCAACTATCGGCTTAATAGATGTTTTTGGAATATTTATGAGTAAGGTCTTCAAGATAAACCACCGGAATGACATATATACATGTGAAAGTCAAGTTAGTAAGCGATTTTAAAATGATGTTGAAAGAGAAACTATTTGAAACATGGAATTACGAAGAAGAAGAGGTGGAATCATCCTTAGATGGATAATGATGAGAGTTAGGATAATCAGTGAAATATTTTGGCACCTACTCACTGTCACATTACTCCCTCCAAATTGTTGATCATTAGTATTGCCTTGATAAGTTATATCAGGCAATCCTTTTCATTCCCTATTTGAACTTCTGATGTGACCATCTTGAATAGTCTTTCTCTGCATCATGACTTTTTCAATTCTTTTAGTTAATCCATGAACTTTCATTCATAGATTATGATCTTCTTGTTCAACTCAGAGATATTTATACTTTATTTCAATTATCCAAGAGATTTTTTTATATATATAAATTTTCCCTCAATTCATCGATGAATATTCATAATGAGTATCTTCATTTGATTCTTCTTTCATACTTACTCTTCTCAGCCGAGATTGTAAATATCTAACAAATCGTTAAAAATATGGATGATCTAATATCCATATATTCCTCGGGAATCCTTTTCCTCTAATCAGGATGAAATTATATATTGAACTTTGAAATCATAGTAAGGGTATCAATTTGATATTGGTATTCCGAATTCAATTCTATTTAAAGATCTGATAAAGTATGTGAGCTAGGGAACCTATGAGTGTACCCTTTATTTGGAAAGAAATATTTGATAACAGGCTATCGATTGTTCCACTGCCAAGACCACTCGATGCAGAGTTATAATTTTCTTTCTCGACCCAAATTTAAAAACTCTTTATTTCAAAATCGTCATCCAGGTAGCCACAATTTCTTCAGTGGTTACGATGTTGAGATTTTTTTTTTACAAACAAACTGAAATATGCCTAGTTGCATATGTTCTCATGAATGACTAGCTAATTATCGTAACTAGTTGTAATAACCCCAATTTTTGAGAAATTTTGAAACCCTTATGAATAGTGTTTTTGCTGAACGAGAAAACTTTTCATGCCACGCTATGTAGGGGTTCTGTTATTGATCTTATGGGATATTATTAGTACTCTATGAGGTATATAAGTGTATGTAAAGATCGTCAGAATCCAATTACGAACACTTTGATTTTTCCCGGAAATCCACAATATACGGAGAGAATTGAGTATAAGGTAACAGGATAAAAAGGATTTAAATTAAAGGATTATAAGAGAGGATCATAAAAGGAATACAATGTATTGAGAAAGGTTAAGGGAACCTAAGTAATAAGATCCCGGGTATGATCCTTCAAACGATAAACGAGAACGAAAGTTAAGCGAACCGTATAACAGATCAGCGGTCATTAGGCAAACGATTAGGAAGTTAATCAAAGGGATTAATGGGAATGATGTCATCCAACCAATAGAAAGAAGACAAGGAAGGAAGGATGACATCATGAGGATGAGGTAAGCATGACATGGGAAGGAAGGAGGTGTGGTTGAATAAGGACCACACAAATTCAAGGGCAAGGTAGTAATTTGCTAAATCAAATACAAAAATCAATCAACCAAGCAAATCATTTCATTTTCATCAAACAAAACACAAAATCCTCCATTCTTCATGAAGCTCTCGGGTGGTTTTCTTAAATTTTGAAAGTCCAAGCTCCTCCACTTGTTATTTTCCAAGGTAATTATCCTAGCTTCTCCTAGTTAAGTTACATACTTCCTATAAGTTTAAGCTTCTAATTCCAAGCCAATCTTTTTCTATAAATCATCAAAGAAGATGGTGAATAGTGTTTTCAAGAACTAAAATTTGTGTTCTTGAAGTTTTGTTTAGATTAAGCTTGGATAAGGGCTTTAAAGGTGATTCCAAGCCATCCTCTTGATTCTCCACTCTCCAAGGAAGGTATAAACTACAAACCCTAGCTTTAGTTTTGAGTAATTAGGATTGAATGTGTTTGATATAGCATATGTGAAGCATGAGGCTTGATTGGTTGAAGTTTGGTTGAGTTGTAGAGATTAGTTGGTTTTGTTGCATTGTTGGAGTTGTAAATCTTGGTAATTAGTTAAAGAACCTAAGTAAAGCTTTTAGTTCATGTGAGGAATAAGTATAAATGGTAAATGTTGTGGTTTTGATTAAAAGAACTTAAGTATGATTAAAGTTAAGTTTAGGCATAAGTATGAATGATTAAATTAAATTGGTTGGGGTTGTTATGATGTGATAAGGATGGATGTTTGTTGTATGATGGATTTGAGGTTGGATTTGGGGTTGATTTGGAATGGGTTTGAATGGTTTAAAATATTGGAAATCGCGTAAACATAGCCGTCGTAACGTCCGATTTTCTTTGGACAGTTTTTGTGCATAGCATTAGGACCCGAGAACCCCCTGCTAGATTGTGACCACTGCCATGTTTAGATAGCTCATGTTACGAGCTTCGTTTTGATATGTAGTTCGTTCGATTCCGATTTACGGTTTAGGAGAAACGACCGTTTCAAGTAACGACGTTTCGCGAACGAAACTTTTTCCCTCGCCTTACTTTGGAATGTAGGTTAAAGACCAAAAAGGGTTAATTAATGTGTGAAACATTTATGGTAAGTGTGTTAGGCAGTTGGTAAGTCATTCGCGAAGGAATCACTTTAAAACTCGTAAAGGTTAAATTATTAAAAATGGTGGAGCCGAGGGTACCCGAGTGACTTAAGCAAATCGGTGAGCGCAAAACAAGCGTTAGAGTCTAAGTTAGTTAAAGTATAGATTTACAAGTGATTTTGGTTTAATTCCAACTTACTTGTTGTTTATAGGTTACCAGACTCGTCCCGAGCCTTTCTCACCCCCAAGTCGCTCAGGCAAGTTTTCTACCCGTTATACTGTTGTTGTGATGTAAATATATGTATATGCATTATCTTGTGATATTGCATGATTGTTATTAGCAAATTTTGCAATATATTGGAGTATGCTAATATGGTATATATGCATGCCTGTTTCATATTCTTGAAATACATATCTGTTGGTTCATTTAATAATACCTATGCTAGAGGATAGTTGTATCTTGTATATACCCTTAGTATAGGGACCCAAAGGTGAAAATATTTTCTAAAACCGGGAGTCGAGGATCCCGAGTAGATTTTATATATATGGATATGGATATTTATTTATATATATATTTATATATATATATGGTTATAGTTTTCCAAACTATTAATCGAATAAGGTTTATTCGATAACTTTAAACTCTATTTTATATTTGAATATTATTTCGAATATTATTCGAGGGCTTATGACTCTTTTATTTATTTATCTGAATATTATTTGAATATTCATTCGAGGACTTATGACTCCTTTATATTATTATGAATATTATTTAAATATTCATTTGAGGATCTATGACTCCGATTATGTACTGAATT